>NT_166527.1:1450971-1500485 GCF_000002855.4 Aspergillus niger | reverse complement strand
CGCTCCGGCGGCTCAAGTGGCGTTGCCTGTGCAACACCCACCGAGCCTCCCTGTACCTGAGCCAGAGGATGTGCACAACCCACCGAGCCTCCCTGTACCTGATCCAGAGCCTGTGCCATCAGTCGCGACTGCAACCAGTGATACTGGTGTAACTATGGGAGTCGAAGAGCCCGAGCACGGTGGCAACGCAGTGGATACTAATCAGTTGCAACCTGTCGATGATGTGATCGGTTTCGATACACTGGACACAGCTGGAGATGAGATCGTGGTGAACTCAAGCCATACTAGCGATATTATTAAACATGAAGCTCTTCCCAAATTTCCCTGACCCAATTAGAACGCTCGTAGCCAGCCCCTCGTAGACGGGATGCTTGGTGGGCAACCCCCCGAGGACGTCCACCGGTGGGACCCACTTTCACTTCCCTCACGTTCTTCCTTTCACTTCTCCCTGCGACTCCACGTGATCTACGGCGGTTAATAGCGGCCATCGGGCAGAACCCCCCGTGGGCCTCCTTTGAGCATCCACGTGAGGTGTTCGTTCGGCGGGATGATAAATCATTTGTTACAGATTTTGCGAGGGTATTCAGTAGAGCCGCCAATCTCTGGAGGCGAAGAATCAGCACATACTTGCCTATCCATAATTTTGTTAGGCTTACTAGTGTTTCGTTGAAGGTTCTAAACCAGTAGCTATTCAGTATCTACCCCTTTGGTCAGCTGTGGACACTGGGCAGTGTACCCCGTATTGAGACAGTGTTGGGAGCGTGTACGGAGTCCGTATGATCACCTTGAAAATTAAGCTGACTCATATGGATAGCTACTGGATAACTAGTTAACTTACTACATACTAGTAATACTTAGTACTAATGCAATGCCAACCGGCGGTCGGGTCTTTCGGATGATTCCGGATGATTCCCCCAATCACACCGACCAGAAGCGTCGCCCGCAACTTTGGGGAACGGTCGGGTGAAGCTTCGAAAAGCCTCGTAAGTCGTAAGGCTTGCCTTGGGCGCTACCGCTGACTAGCTTGTCAGGAGGGCCAATTATCTTGCACAGTAACCCCGTCCCCCCCGTCCCCCCTGCCAGGGACAGATCTACTAGTTGGCTTCCTCATTGGTTAAGTTTCAGTATTGTTGCATTCTGTTGAACTCTCAGACCCCTGAGGTGCATTCCGTAGGGCGAAAAGAGCACCATGTGTGATATCAGTTCCCGACCGAAGGGCCACCGGAGCGGAGTGGCAACCCGATGGAGATTAACATCTCTGCCAAGACAAGCTAAGCTCATGGGTATTGAACCCTCGCTTCGCTTCACTTTCCGTATAATTCCTACCCTGTAAGGCTGAACTAGTGCGACTATTAGTCCCCCGCGGAAACTGGACGGACGCAACACTGCTACACACTACCACCGAGATTATGGGTGAACAATCTAGATCTAACGAGTACTAGAGACACAATAATTTTGATACTAATACTACATATGAAAAGGGGCCTCTTGCCCTCGTCATCACCCAAGGTGGATCAAGGCAGTCGCCATGGTAAAGAGCGTGAGCAATGTCAATGCTGCGACCATTCCATATTGTCTCGCGCCGTTGGATTTGGAGGAGGGGGTCGGACAGGTGACGTTGGGGTATTCCGAATGCGTTCGAGGGTCACAAGCAAAATCGGTGGCTGTTGCCCATATACTGGACGCCGCGGAATTGTTGATTGTCGCCGCGCACGGGTTGGTGGTCGGACTGGGCGCAAGGAAGCCGCAGGCTGCCCTGGTAGATGTCACGTTGAACGCATAGGCTTCCATGGTGCCACACATGTCGGAAGATGTGGCTGCTTCGAGACTGGGTGCCTGCCCTGACTGGCTGACTGTGAAAACAACGGTATTGTATATTTCGATGATTTGATCTGGGTTGTAAGC
Source organism: Aspergillus niger (assembly GCF_000002855.4). Classification (NCBI taxonomy): domain Eukaryota; kingdom Fungi; phylum Ascomycota; class Eurotiomycetes; order Eurotiales; family Aspergillaceae; genus Aspergillus; species Aspergillus niger. The sequence goes on along the minus strand of NT_166527.1, from coordinate 1,498,580 downwards.
CAAAGAGCAATTCACGCTTTCAGACAACAAGCAACTTGCGCTGTCAGCTACGGAGCAATTGTAAAGTTGTAGGTTCCAGGCAAAGGTCCAAGAGCCGTCCGGGTAGGAGAGAGTGTTGAAGATGCTGGTGGCAAATCCAGGCCCAGTAGTCGGAAGATTCAATGTAGAGAGCTCAAAAGCCCCGCCGGTGATGGAACCTGGGGCAGACCAGTTGTTGCCTTCTCGCAACCCCCAGGTGATAGTAGCTGCCAGAGGGGAAGCCAGGGACGGATTCTGCAGCGCGAAAACTATGGGCATCAGCGCCTGAGGGGTGTACGTTTCATTGCGTGGGAAAATCAAGTCCACTTCGAAGATGCCAGAAGAGACATCTGGTGTGCCGTCGCCCATTGCAATCACCGAGTTTACCACCAATACGGCCCAAGAAAGATATGGAAGGTAGTTCATGTTGAAGGAAAAGTGTGGAATGAAAAGTGGGAAGAATGAAGGACCAAACTGGGGAACAACTCTGACTGCTGGCTGTTGAAGAGGATGAAGGGGGAAAGGATAGGAGAAGGGAATTTCTCGGGCGGCTAAACGGATGTCACGGCATGATGCTGCAGGTGTGTCCCTCGAGCTAGCCCGATCTCTGCAGCCTGCGCCATTCTTACCCAATCTAGGATCTCTCATGTTGGGCCATAAGTAGTGTATTAACGCGCATAGGGGTCCGATAGTAGCCGTCCATTATCATTTCGTTATTCCATCACGTTCATATTATATTACCAGTATATTGTAGCTCCACAATAGTACAACGATCCTTGTTATGTTATGCGGACTATTTTGGATGCAAGCTCCGTCTCCCCTACTATGGGAGCCCAGTAAGACACTGCATCAGCACTCATGGGAGTGCGTCGACCACAACTTAAGAGAAACTAGGCGTGCACGCAGGAGAATTGTATTTTCCTTTTAAATCTGGGATAGCCTAATATTATGTGCATCTGCATTATCGCGGATTACGTAGGAAGCTTTCAACATCCACGCTCCGGACCAAAGAGGGAACGGATTTCCAAGTGTATGTAGAGAATTAAGACTCCTGTGGTCATCACATCATTGTCTCCGGAAATAACATTCCTCTAAGCAGTAAACAGCAAACGGTAGGCTTTCCAGATGTATCAAGGACAGACATGTAACCACTCCGCAGAAGCCGGCGAAGATACAGCTTGCCTTATAGAGTCAGGCCAGAGAAGTCGGAGCTCCTCATCCCCAAGTATGTTTGTCAGGGATGTCTGCAGATCGTTGAGCTGTAGAGGCTCAGGCCTAAGCGATGTCAATCCATTCGCTATGTCCTACGCCGACGATGAAATAAGGCCGTCCGAGGCCAACAGAAAATGCGTCGCCCAAGCGTCCTATTGCACTGACAAGTCGAATAGCGCTTGTATCTCATTGGGGACAGACGATAGCTCGGTGAACGTGGAGCTCTTCTCCTCCACACCCACTTTGAGGCCACTGTATTGTTCAGAGTCCATGAGGTCGTGGATTGATATCTTGAAGCCAGGTGATCGACTCGGGGACAGGTGGGTCGGCTTCCAAAGTTGATGATGGGAGCCAGAACACATGGAAGATGGAGGAACTTCAACGAAGGGGGTGTGTCAGTAACAGCAGTCACAAACAGATAAAGGGGCGGAAACAAACAGGAAGAAAGGTAGCGTAACAATCGAGTATTGCGGGTCTTCGATAATGCTTTCGTGTCAATGTCTCCAGTTATTCCTCATAACAACGCTTTCTCATGGGCTGATTTGACACTTGGCGGCTGCAGAAACATGCCACACCTCGCCTGGATCGGAGCATTCAGTACGGTGCAATGCCGACGACCTAGCTCATGGAACACTTACAGCATCGGTGGTTCGAGCTCGATCGGGCGAAGCAGGAATAGACGGTGGAATAACAGATACCGTCTATTTCTGCTTCGCCCGCTCACCATTTGATCGAGCGCTCGCTTGTCTCTCTGGAACAACCGTTTCTGATGGAGTCAACCACTGTTGCTCAATTCGAGGTCAATATGTATAGGGTCAGGGTCCTACCCTGCTTCCAGGTCGGTTCGACACCATGAGAGACTGCACGAGGATTAATAGTCTCACTTCAATAGACAGGTTCAACGTACATGTTCATAAAGGCCACGGCAATGGAGGCCACGACAGAGGGTAAGGTATTTGGCATTGCGCGTCTTCGTACCCCTGTCTGCCTTTTCTGCTCTAGACGTGGGACCTTTAGTTCTGCTGTTAGAGTACGATCTTAAACTCTCGGCAGCACGGTAGCTCATGATGAGGACTGCTCTTACACAGGCATATTGTTGATGCAGAAAGCGAAATTCACAACGACTGACCTATGAGAGACGTGGATAAAATGGTCGCGTACAATACAAGAAAAAGGGCAGCCCAGGCGATGTTGCTTGATTTCTTGAGTTCAAGGTAGAAGGGAAAGTGGTTGTTAGAGATGTTAGATGGCTCTGGGAGACGAAAGATTGCCAAGAGACTGGACTGGTTGTAAGAGATGGGAGACGCGGAATGTCTAGTACTTTAGAGGTGTGAACAAAGAAGGTCCTCGCTGAGGACTAGAAGCTATAGGAAGGTGCAGATCATGTGACAAGGACAAGCTGAACTAGTAAATTGCATATGCCACACAATGTGTTGCGTGGCCCCAGTCGAATGTCTCTACACATCGCGTGGTTTCGTTCACTGTAGCCAGGCATCACCTCATCAATTCAAAAACAGCAATTTGTGCCAGAGCCTAGTTTTTGAAATCACGCCGCAACCCAAGGCCTAGAGGCTTCAAAATTCAAAAAGTTTCTCGTAACTCTCTTCGCTATCGTTTGATGCCAATTTTATTTGGGTTATCATGACGATGGCGTCGAAGGCGACCTAACCCGCAAGAAAAAAGGAACATCCAGAAGAACGCGCTTTGGGCCTCCAACACGATGCAAACGCACTGCTGAGGCACCTGGAAGAGAGTCAAGGCTCTTGAACTGCCAATCCAGTCACTGATTATATCAAGGATGAACAGGAATTTCTGATTGGCCTCTTCAAGAAGCCCCCAGGGCGCTCCTGGTGGCAGAGGCCCTCCACGCGGAGATCAAGGCGCTGCGTCAAAGCATGGAAGAACGCCTGCACTCGTTGGAGATTGCCTCGAAAGGTCCCTCAGCCTTCCCTGCTAACATGCGCAGCTGGGCTGGCATGCATTGCCTTGTGTGATTACTGCGAAGTCGAGGAGGACATTATATATCGCAACTTACCCCCCTCGAACTATGGCACGGTGACCACCGTGATACCGAGACCTAGCAGGCACTGTCGCTAGGAGTCGGAGGCACCGGTGCAAAGGTGTTCCTCAAGTCCTGGAGCTAGGTGTCGTTGTATGTGCCACCAACTGCTCTGATGGCAGCATCAATTGGGAGTATGCCTGGGTGGTGAGTCTCGTCAGCCACTTTCATCCTTCTCAGGACAGGAGTTGCAAGACTTACCGAGTTGATCACTGAAACAATTATAAATTACCATTGCCGCAGCACCCGAATCACCGGTGCCTTGGCCGAAGCCTTGGAACAATTCGCACGTTTCGGCCGTGAAACAGCTGGTATCTGGAGCTGACAGTCCAAAATTCGGCGTCTCACCGGCATGGAAAGTGTTCATATTGGATTGGGAGTCCTTCTCGGCATGCTACAATTCTGGCTTATTGATATTCTTCCAGACGTTGATGGCATCGGACCATACATTGGAAGCGCCCAGCCGCGCCCAGCGCCGGGCGCATGGCATCCACAGGGCATTTTGAATCGCCGGATTTGTACAAGTTACGGAAGTCCTGTTGCACATTCAATTACCCTCTACGTAAGGGCCTTTATTCAGAACGATGCCGTCGATGAGGCTAGATCAGCTCTTGGCATTGAAAGGGATGAATTGAGCTACGTGTGGCCGTGATCGCACCATATCTCATGTTCATATGTAGATCTGCCACTTGAAAATGGGGATTGAACTTAATTGACCTATAGCGTACGTGTTGCCATCAACACAAGTCGATTCGCTATTTAATGAGGCAACTCGTCATGATCACCAACACTCGCGGAATATCGCCAATAAACAACAAGCCCGGCATACTCATGTCTCAACGGGCGGCGGCCATAGATATGGTCTTTGGCCATCAAGACGCTACACCTGGAAATGCTTCCTGGCTCACGTTGTACATGATATTTATGATATTATTTGTCAAGGCTGTTACAAAGATCACTAATATCAAGAACAATCTGAAAAACAATCATCAGTTGTGGGATACGCGTGGACCGACAGACATGCAGACAGCTGAGATTGAAACAGCGCGCATATTAGTGGCTATTGTGACAAAAACCGGGCTCGCGAAATAGAGAAGATTCGCTGATTGATCAAATCAATTAAGAAAGATGTATCAATAGTCAGAGACCGCGCTGAAGCTTTGGAGAGATTGAGGTATACCTCAACTGTGCCCCATTGATAAGGGTATACTGTGTAATCTATTTTATATAGATCAGGCAGAAGAAGCCCAGACAAAGGCAGAGAGTTCTAAAGGTTGTGAGAGACATCTCCAGAGGGACTTTTTCCGATAGAATCCGTAATATTGCAGTTATTACCGTTCGTATGTGCTTAGCAGGATACGAAGGGATAAGAATGAACAGATGAAGTTATTGTACTATGTTTTTAGTATCCGCTAACTAATTATGAAGCCACAGTTAATATGGATTTGGGGTATAGACTCTTCATCTCTAGTCTTTCTTGACACTCTAGATGCTCCTCGGTGTTATAGGCCAAAAAAAAAAAAAAAATAATAATAATAAGCGTAGAGCCTTAGTTCGAGGGCGGCGAGGCGTGAAGAACATGGACGAAGAACCGCGAGGATGGACTCGTGGGCAGCCGATCAGTCGACTGCGCTGCATAGATAGCATGTTCAATTCAATCCATAATCTTATACCTGATCGAACTCGCTATGGAAGATGCTAGCTATGCAGGTGCTTCACCGTTTGAAGCAAGAATATGGCCCGGAACGCCCTCAAATCCGGCGTATGCGAGCGATTCACTATCGAATGGACCGTAAATATCATTGATTCTTATGAATTCCAGAATTTGCTGATCCATATCATACAGGGATAAATGGACTCCAAAATCCCAAGATACCTTCACCCGCCACCCTGGGGTCGGGTAGTCTACGGCTAGATGCCTCCATCAGTCTCATCAGCACCATGATTGCCAATGATAATCTCATTGAGGGTGGCGGCGGTAGCCCATCGTTAGACTACCTAATAAATAATCAGGCCAACGCTCAAACTGAGAGTTACATCAGCAAGGCCCTCTTTGGCTTCGCCATACCATCCGTCTGGGCCGTCTCCGGTACCGCCTCCTTCGTCGTCAACTCGGGCTATGACTGCAGTGCGCAGAGCCCTTTGACCGATTATATGACCGCATCAAGTCAGAATATTGTGACTATTACCAACGAGGCTATCTTCAAGTATGCCTCTAATGTTTCTGTAGGTGCGAAGGGTTATATGGAGTGTGGTGGTAATGCAGGTAAGAAGGTTGTGCGTGGTCTGTATTAGTGAGTATTTGCTCTGACATTTATTGGATGTATAGACCCTCTTTTAGAGGCCTGATTATGTATCATCGATTAGCTCTATACAATAACTAGGGGGATCAGAATGGTGCTTCTAGTCTTGAAAGACACCCCGCGCTTCCCTCCGCCCCAGCAACTAGCGTCATACATAGACATCCACATGTGGCAGTCTGTCCATTGGGCAAGGACATACAAAAAATATACATCTCTAGCCACACTACACACCCCCTCTTTCCCTTCCCCTTTCAATTGGTAGTTTCCACCACATCCCCCAAAAGAGCAATCCCCAGCTTACTCCGATCCAAAAACCCTTCCTCATCTGCAGCAATTTGAGCTGCCGCTTCAGGCGCCATCACCTTCGCCGAGAACGTCTGGAAGGCTGTCTGGTCCGCAAAGGTGAGTTCAGCGTAGGCATCAAAATCGAAATCTGTCTGGCGACCAACAAGAACAGTGGCAGGAGTAAGGGCATTGCGAGTCGAGTTGTTGTTGCTTTCTTCCGTCTGGGAGTTTTTGATGGTGGTACGCGCGATGTACATGCGCTTGTGGGACAGGGGGAAGTCGTCGCCAGAGAGACGCTTGACCAGCTCGATGTGGGCTTCGTAGCGGTCCTTGAAGATTTGGAGGTCAAGGCCGGGTTTACGGTAGGCGTAGATGATGACTCGGACGGACATTTTGGGATTGTTTTGGTAGGTTTGAATTATGAAAACATAGTGTGTGATACTTGGAGTATGGGGTTTTGACTTGATGCCTCTAGATGGGACAATATTGGGGGGCTTCAAGAGTGAGGTGAAGTATTAAAGAGGGGTTGAGGAGAGTAGCAGGTTATATAGGTTTTCTTTCATTCATTTCTGGCCTTGTCTGTGTGGGAAAAGTTGTTTGTTCAAGGGACGGTCACAACTTGCTGTCTTGTTGGCTGTCAACAGACCCCACCCTGTTAGATCAGTCCGGCTATCCACAGACTACTGCGTGCACTGCGTTAGATCAACGCACCAAGATGTATTGGTGGTCAAGTCAGTCCTAAATAACCAAATTAGAGTTCTATGTCCCTAGAGATTTATAGCATTATCTTTTGATGTCTACTACGATTGACCCCGGTAATTTTTTTAATACAGTGGGAAGGTGCAGGGATCTGAATCCTTTGGATTCTGCTGTTCATATGATTATTAATACTTCATAGTTACGGCCATTCAGCGTTGCTATTCAAGGCTTCACCATGGCGATTTAAGAAGGTGGTGCTGTATGGGAGACTTACCGCTTCAAGGATTCAAATCCCTGCCACTCTCCACCGTACTAACAAAGTCACCGGGTCAACCAGAGTAGGTCTGTGACAATGTGGTGGTCCATGGCAATCAAACCGGTCCGAAACTAACAGAGTAATGTTGAAATCCCACGGTCAGTTCGCCCTATTTACATAGCAGAAGTATGGAACATTGGTGCGTACTGGTCCGCGACTTACCCTGATCTGTCAACAAGAATAACTGCTAACAACCCCAGTGCCAGCAGGTCCAGCTGAGATCACTATCTCTCTTCTTCCAGGGTGACAAGCCCAAGAGGGGCCTGTAAAATACAATCTTCGATCCCACTGGTACAGTATCGCTCGGCATGATGAGGACACGAACCTGGCATTATGCAATCACGCAGCAGAGGTTCGCATTTGAGTCAAATGCGAGATAGTCGGCCAATTGCTCGTACTGATTGCTCTTTCTGGGGTTCCAGCCTTGTCGTCGGAGAGCTGCGCGGTATGTGCGGTCTTCGAGGTTGTGGTGTAGCCGAATACCCGCGTCGGCGAGGACTTTGGCATCGGCATCGCTAACAGCTTTTAGCGCAGCGAACAGAGTCTCAGACGGTATTTCGCCCATCTGATCGTATATTGTGACATTTTCGACGTCGGTCGTTCTGGTGTGCGTTAATCAGATATGGTAAGATGAGATTGGCTGCTTTCATGAATGGAAAGTACCAAGAATGATAATATTGGATATAAGCACACTTTTCTTGATGCCGCTATCTTGATGAATTCGGGACGCTAACGGATCTTAGTCTGGGACAATTTGTATGGATTTAACCACAGCCCGATATTTAGTGAATTGCAGAACTTACTCTATGCAACGTACAATATAGCAGACTTGGTAGCGCAAACACCGGTACGAAGTCGACGATTTTTCTCGCACGCCATGTGGGAGACAGAAACTATTCTATTAATGCCGTGAGGCGCTGGTGTTCGTCTGGATAGAAGGATAGATGGATAGAATGGACTATCTAAATATAGCGCAGCCAGAGCATCCTTGCTGTCAGATCCGCTCGTGGTTCACTTCAGGAGTGAATCCTCCGGACTTTAAGCGACTAGGCCATCCAGTGAAAGTCTAGGATTCTGTGCTAAACAGCTCAGAATGAGCATCCCTTATAAGCTTACTCTATCAGGTTAATGTGAGATCCATCAGATTCTCACACTTAGTGAGCACCTGCGGCCGGAACACACTATCAGGCTGTGAGATTACTATTTACAGAACCCTGTATATTAATCTACAATATTTGAATACTATAATTGAAAGATAAAGCTATTTCTAATTTTTCATTAATTTGTTGAGATATTTAGAGCTAAATCCTTATACAATACTCTTAGTAAGTTTATAAAGATATCCTCCTGTGAGATCTATGGTACTTTTAATCCATATATATATGTTCTTAACATTCTCTATATTTCTTTAAATTGCACATAAACTATTGATATGATTTTTTACGAGAGCCTGCTCTAAGGAACCTTTCCAGGGGAAAAGGTTCAAAACAAGACCGTAAGGCCTCCACTACCCGCAGATACTCTGTGGGCCCCTAGAATTACCCGTATACTGACGCGGGTGACCAACCCTTGTAAGGACTCGCTTCCTTACGATGTACTGAAGTGAGTATCACAAAGGAACAGGTGCAAAGGTTAAGTTGATGCTGAAAGGTAGGTTGCGTGTAACCCATATGTCTGCAGTGTATGCGGTCAATTCGGAGCTGGAAGCATGAATCTTAGAAGGGCCTGTCCTTATCCTCTAATGGGCCTGCTGTTCAAGCGAACATTTGTGATGTAGTATGCAGCCAGCTGTGGCCGGCTTGAGATTGTGCGTAAGCACTGACTGATTGGGGGAGGTAAAAAAGGTACCCGCCAAAATTACTGAATATTTGCGTCAGGTTAGAGACATTCGTGCTTGTATCAGGAATATTTGATCTCGCTGACCTCATTGTTCTTCGTCAATACCCTGGAGTGTTCCCATTGCTTTGGAGTCGAGTCCTGGACTGATACGAAGCTATTGGTCACAGAGGATGGTCGTAAACCGCTACCGCTGCCGCTCAGCATCCTGGAAACAATGCTTGAGATGTGCATAAGTTGCCTATCTAAGAAAGAACTACGGCTTCTCGTCTAATACTTCACTGCACGCTTCTTCGCCTAGGGGGCCGTGTGGCCGTGTGAGGCAGTAATATTAGTAGGCTTGGTCACGTGGTTCCGGCTTGGGCCGCCTCACCAAACACCCCTTCGCGCTCTTTCCGCTGCGCCTTTCTAGATAGCAATACAACACAGATCTTGCTGCATTCTTTTGCTTCCTTTTGCTTCTCCCCTGTAGAGCGTGCCCGAATAGGCTATAAGCCTGGCCTCTTTGCCGTGAAACTATATGACTCGCTACACGCAATCTTTCGGCACCAAACGAGGCGGAGGGCCTATGGCCACTAAGGTAATGAACGGGGACGCGCCGGTCTTGGTGATGATATCGTGATCCAGTACGAACCTCCCGTTGCGCCAAGAAACGCGCTATACCACGCCATTTGTCGAATATACCCGTGTCAACCACTCTAATCCATTGGTCAACATGACATTCGAAGTAGGACGTGATTGTCTCATTCGAAGGGATGTCCCTTTACCACGGTACCCCCAAACAAGCGAGCAGATAGGGTGCCAGAGAGCCCGCAAAAGGGTCTACCAGGTTTGCCTCTCTTGCTGCGAGGACGTTTGAGCTTCTCTGACTGGGACTTCCAGCTTAAGCTGGCGCTCAGGAACATTGACTTGCAAGATCTCGTTGACCCGAAGCTTCCCGAACTACGTGCTACGCACGCGAAACACAGCGTGGCCAATTACTTGACACCCATACAGTCGTGATTGATCGGGCAGCTATCGAGAGAAGTAGTGAGGAAGTTCAGAACGTCTGACGAAGACAAGGAATATGTCTACGACGCGTATAAAGTGGTACGCAGCATCGTGTTTGGTCATGGTGTTGAGAGTGTCAAACTGTCGTTATCAAACTGACCAGGGGCCGACCTTCTACTTCTCACACGCGTCTAGAGTGCCAGACATTCCGCTTCTCTCGTCTCTTGCAACAACTAGTCCAGTCTCTTAGCAATCTCTCGTCTCTCACCAACATAACACCTCTACTTTCCTTCGGTCTTGCTTCTAACAGAAAGAGTTGCATCGCCTAAGGTGCCCTTTCTCTTGCTTGTTTGTGGCCACCTTATACACGCCTCATACGTTAGAAGTTGTATATTTCGCTTTCTGCGTCAACAATACACCTGGTGATCGTGGATCTCGTTTCTGTAGTTTCTGCTCCAGACCGGGGCACGAAGACGCGCAGTGCAACTTTCTTACTCTTTGTCGTGGCCTTATGAACTTTCTCTTATGATGTCACCGGCCTGGAAGCAGAATAGGCCTCACGGAGACTGTTGTTATGACAGCTCCATTTCTACACATGCTCAACCCACCCCGGCGGAACAAGTGGCATTGCTTGTACACAACCTTGTTCCTGGTAGTAAGACCTTCCCTGACAAGCCCACCATGTACTGGCGAGTGGGAGCATACAGTGTGCGAAGTTCAGCTTTCTCAGTCTATCTTGGCTGTAAATTAGCACTCTGTGCTGGAATAAAGGGTGTCAATTTAATCTTACCAGTGCCCAAATAGGCTCTCATGTGTTTCAGGCCCTCCGGTTCCGTGTACCTTGATTCTTTTCTCACTCGGGGTTGACCTTCTACTTCTCTCACACATCGAAAGGAGATGTTCCGTTTTCTTCATCTCCGGCTACCAGTCCTGTCTTTCATTACCTCTCGTATCTGAGAGCCATCCCTCTTCTCTGGCAACTACTATACAACTACGTTTTTTTTCCTTTTTTCTTGAATTGAGTTTAAGAGAACGAGCTTCGGTGCTTAAGGTACTCTTTCTCTTATTTGTATGCGATCACCTATTTCACATCTCTTATAGCTTAGGCATCGTGACTCTACTTTCTGCGTCAATAATATACCAGGTGGTCGTGTAAGAGCAGTCCTTATTATTAGCTACTGTACTGCGAAGAGATTAGAGTACTATTCTAACTGCCAGCTTAGGAATCTTGTTTCTGTCATTTCTGCTTTAGTCAAGGACACGAAGATGCCTAATGTCACTATCTTACTCCGTGCCGTGGCCTCTATGAACTAAGTAGTACGTTGAACTGGATTTCCATAGTGCGATTACTAATCCTTGTGCAATCTTACATGGTCTCGAACTGACCTGGAAGCAGAATAGGTCTCACTGAAACTCGGGGGTGGCTCGACAGACTGGTCAACCGTCGGATAAGAAATAGACGCCGAAGCTCAACAATCAGTCATGTCAGTTTCTACCCGCCCACTAAGATTCGGAAAAGAGCCAGCACACCTAGTTGGCCCCAGCCCCAACTACATATTGGAGCTCCTTGCCAAAAGTGACCTCGAACATGCGTCCATTAATGCGGTCTTGATACTCCGGTATAATGAAATCATAACTCTCCTATGCCGATATTGACATTGTATTGCCGGCGCGAGGAATAGAAACCTATAAATTTTTTTTAAATGGTAAAGTGATACTTTTTACCAAGAGCAAGCTTCTCGCTTGAGGCACCCAGACAGATGAAATGACCAAGACCCTTTCAGAACGTAAATATCTTAGGCTTGCTCATGTAGCATGCTACATCGTGTTTGGCCGGGGGCGAAAGGACATGCGGATAAAGAGTAAGACATCACGACTATAGCTTTGGTGCTATTTCCACTCCATACAGGACCACCTCTAAACAAACCCACAGGAGTCATTATCTACTGCAACCCGAGAGGAAAGTAATATGCCATCGGAATTCCGACCATAGTGATGAGATTAACTTCGTATTCTAACCAATCTTTTTGCGTGGTACATTTCCGAAGGGCATTACTAAGATGACCCGAGGGCTGCGGTCGGAGAAGGCGATCGGGTCGCTCTCCAATGAGTGGTTTCCACATCTCTCTCTTTACATGATTTTTGAAATCTCCTTCTCTGCAGATCACAGATTGCGATATATGACAAGATTAAAAATGGCTAAAAGCCAGAGTCGTCCTCCACGCAGAAAGGCATGTAGCAACTGTATCAAGTCTAAGGTACGGTGCACTCTAGATCGACCCGCATGCTCTCGGTGCAGGTTGACTGGCCGAACCTGCGATTATGGTACTACGACTACAGCCTTGGAGCATCGCCACTTTCCTCGCCTACAAGAAACACATATTGGAGAAACCGATTCGTTAGAGAGTCAAAGTGTGCCTTCGCCTTCAGTTCCAGAACTCAGCTCAAGAGTGTTGCAGACGCCACCATCTTTGTCATATACTCCCAGTCCTTCTGCGAACAATACTATGTGGTGTCCGCCAAACCAGCAGGCTCAGGAACTTCCCATCGAAGCGTTCTCAAAAGAGAAGGAATTCGACTTCGAAGCGATCAATTTGACCCCCAGCTCAATTGCAGAGGATATTCGCGACCGGTGGCTTAGGCCCTTTTTCCTGCCTGCGCACGGACGAAGTGAAACTCCAAAAGTCTGCCATCCTCATACCCTACAATTTATTGCGCGGATTATGAAAACATATCCGCGATACATGTTGAGGGACAGACGACCCCCTCCTATTATTCACCATGTCCAGGTCAGAGAGAATGAGACACCTCGAGCACTGGCGAACTGCTACAGTCTGGTACGTATGTGGGAACAGGCAGTCCCAGGGAGTGAGGAGATAGTCTTGAATACAGTTGCACGGGAGATGGAAAGGCTCGCTAGTGAGGTATGCATTTCTATACACTGCACAAGTTACAAACCACAGGTGATAACACATTTGAAGAGTCCAGATCAGCATGACTACGAGCTCTTATCTAGCTTTCAAGCCTACCTCATCTACTCAATCTTAATGTACTTTGGCCCTCGAGGCGGTTTCTCCGACACAATCATAATAACTCTCATGAATATGGCATCCCAGACCGCTCGAAACGGCCTCTTCTGTGCCGCTGAGTTAGCGCGGACCAGACCGACATGGGAATCCTGGATTGTCGCAGCCACGAAACGCCGTGCAATATTTACTCTCTATATTTTTAGTAACATCTATAACGCGGACCGTATGCTACCCAATTTCGTCGCCGAGGAGCTGAGAGGTGTCTATGCCCCGGGTAATAAGGCACTATGGGAAGCGGCTGATCGAGAAACGTGGAATAAGGAGTATGATAGATACTTATTAGATTGGCAAGATGGAAGCTTGGAAATATCTGAATTATGGCCATCTACGGAAATGGAGGAGCCGGAGCGGAGGAGAAGGATCGAACGCTGGGTTCAAACAGTTGATGAGTTTGGCATGATGCTATATAGTGTTTGTGCCCATATCCATGGTTCCTAATCAGAGATACACAGTCTCGGGTGGTGAACTGCTTCAACCCCTTATCCACTTATTTCTGCTGGTAATAGAGCCGGCAAAACTATGGGCAGGCAAGTATGTGCTGACTCTTCGCCTCCAGTGATTGCCGGCTCTACTGACTACCCCCGCAAATTTTGTAACAAATGATATATTATCCCGACGAACACCAGCGCCTCACAGAATCCGTAGTATAGTTAATGTCTCATACATGGCGTACGGGTACTATCTTCGCCTTCGTATCAGTTTTCGCCCTACCTGTTCTGCTATATTATATGATGGATAGTGTAGATTCTGCTATTCAATGTCTATAACGAGTTATTCATATACATTCGACGCCACGAATCTCCTAGAGCAAAGCACCAATTATGCGATATATCGCAGGATAGGTTTGCGGGAGACTAATAGCCTGCAGTTTTCGGCTCGCTGGTTTGACATTCTGGATCCTCCTCCATAGTAACACCAGCTTCCTCCAGCAAATGAGGGAACCATCTCAACATCCGGTCGCGAAAGACTTCATATCCGGCTCCCTTCCGCAGCACCCTCATATTCTCCGCATCGAAATTCATACCACCGCGCTTGTACACTTGCCATTTCTGTAGGCCGTAATCCACCACCAAGTCTACCGCGTTGATCACCTTGGGCTCAATGTCCTCGACCCGGAATCGCTGTCCTTGGCCTGTCAGATTGGCAGAAGTTCCGAACATCAACATACCCGTCGGATCATCGTCGCAAAGGCGACCCAGTTCTCGCAAGAATGGGCCTTCAGGGACTGCTATACTGACTGTATCGCCCTTCGTGACTTGCGATAGCGTCGCCGGATCGAGAGCTGCCAAACGCGGGTGAAGATTTTCGGTATCATATTTGGCAATGATCCCGACAATCATCGCCATATCTTCAGTCAGAACCCGTGTCATCTCGAATTTGGCCTCCGAGAGCACGTGAATCTCATAATGCTGTTTGTATGTCCCGATGATACCGATGTTGTGACCCTCTCGGCGATCTTTGGCTGAGAATATCTGCTGGACTCCAGCCTGCGTGCTCGTCAAGAGTGCATAGCCGACATCGGTTGGGATGATGACGACTCCACCGTTTTTTAGAGTGTCGTAGGTCTGCTTAGCATCGCGAGGGACATTAGGCGCAGTGCCTTGTTCGGGTATGAAACGGGGAGCCATTCTCGATCGATTGTCGTACTATTGTGTTGGAGGCTAAGGACAGCCGGCGAGGATACTTCAAGGCAAAAACGTTGATTGCTGGACGTTTGCGAATCCGTGGAGGGGCTGACTAAGTGCTGTTCGACTTCCTCCTGGGCTAACGAGTTTGGGCCACTGTCCCCTTGCCTTTCAGTGCTCTTCAGTCGGTTCTTTCCTTTCCCAGATTACGAAGAGTCGGTTTTGAAGAATAAAGAGACGTCCTCCGGATGCATAAATGTGCGATCACAGACTAGGAGGAGTGACAAGATATAAAACAACACGGCCTGTCATTATGACGCGGAGATACCGCGGTTACTCGGAGCAATACCGTTCGGAGTTGTACCATGGAACAGGAATTATTAGTATTTAAAGTTTATTTTAGCGGTATGCTCGGAATTCCGATGATAGATTTTCCTGCTCTCGGAGTTGCAGTAGACACCCCATCCGTCTATAAAACTTCAAAGGAATGACCTACTGAGAGTGCAGAGCTTGATTTTCTATCTGTCACTCGTTTCTACAAATAAACTCTCTTTTTTCTTTCATAATTAAACTTACAGTATACTATCCGTCAATTGTTACATGAGTCCTGTGTCCTCCAACATGGAGGTCTTATTGCGAGATAGTACATTCGGCCGAATTATCAACTACCTCTCCAATGGCAAACTCTTTCCGGCACCAGATCACGCAAGAACGAAAAGTGAAGTGACGACAAGAGAAAGTCCGTCGCCTACTTCTTCAGATACTCTTGGCCTTATCCTTGTGGATTTTACCGGGCCCGATGATCCCGACATGCCCAGAAATTGGCCAATGTTGACCAAGACTATTGTCATGATTGATGTGATGTTATTAAACTTCAGTTTCTACGCGGCATCGGCAATTTTTACGCCAAGTATTCCCATAATTGAGAAGGACTTTGGTGCGACAAATGCGGAGGGAACATTAGGACTCTCCCTCTTTGTCATTGCATATGGCATTGGGCCTCTCATTGTACGTCGACATCACCCATTTACGTATAATGTTCTGCTTGTCGGCTAATCACAGAGTACTTACAGCTTTCTCCACTGTCGAACTTACCCTCTATTGGACGTACTCCAGTATATGTCCTTGGCTCCCTTGCATTCTGCCTGTTTAATATCGGGACTGCTCTCGCCAAGAACCTGCAAACCATACTAGTTCTACGGTTTTTTGGAGGCCTAGTTGGAAGTGCCCCTATTAGTGTGGGAGGGGCTACTCTGATGGAGGTCTTTCAGCCTAACCAGTGCCCGTATGCAATTGCCCTGTACGCGGTCAGTGGGGTCTGTGGGCCTATTTTAGGACCTGTATGTTATCTTCCTCGCGCGACTAAGTGTTCCTGAGCTAATTTGGTGACTATAGATTCTTGGAACTCTTGCGGTGTAAGAACTTGTCTCCTCTACCCCGGAAACATCAAAGCTAATGGACAAAATAGTGAGCGCTGGCAAACATGGACCGCGACTCTATGGCTTCTATCAGGCGTCACAGCATTCACGACAGTATTCATATTCTTCTTGTTGCCCGAGACATTGTACACCAATATCCTTTTACGCCGAGCACAAAGACTACGTAGGCAAACGGGAGACCCTGCATATCAAAGTCAAGCCGAGTTAGATACACCAGGGGCAAACCTTGCTGTGCGCATCGTTAGACAAACAGTGGATGACTTCAAACTATCTTGCACGGACCCGGTAATACTGTTTGTCAACATGCATACGATGCTCATTTACGGCATACTGTACCTATGGTTTGAGTTCTTCCCATTCGGTGAGTCAAATTCGATTCTGTGGCCGTACTTGCCTGCAAATTACTCACTGCTCATAGTGTTCGATGGAATCTACCATTTCACTGCCATCCAACAAGGCCGTAAGTCTCTAGCCAAAGTCTCTCTGATCTACTCTAACTTGATTTATAGTTGCATTTTTTGGTATTCTCGTCGGCGCCGTAGTGTCCGTCATTGTATACGCGCTGTGGCTATATCTTTCATACCAGCCACGGGTCGCAAATTCAGATATCATTGTGGAGCCTGAAGCTCGCCTAGTCCCCGGTCAAATCGGAGCAGTCTGCATTCCGATTTGCCTCTTCATATTCGCATGGACGTCGAGAGAGAGGTGAGCGAATCAATGCCGTTTATATGTATAAGCCAGTACTAATATCGCGTATTTAGCGTGCATTGGATCGCCCCCATCATTGGAACTGCTTTCTTTGCACCAGGCTTTTATCTCACATTCCAGTCTGTACTCAATTATCTTGGAGAGTCTTATCCAAGGTACATAGCCAGTGTATTTGCTGGAAATACCTTCTTTCGGAGCTCATTCGGCGGTGCTTTGCCTTTGGCTGCTCCACAGATGTTGAAGTCGCTTGGTATTGGTTGGTCGTCGAGCACGTTAGGCTTTATTTCCGTTGCGATGCTCCCCTTACCTTTTATTTTGGAGCGGGTAAGATACTTCTACAGTGCCTCAAACCTGGAGTATTAGCTAATCGTTCGACAGTATGGAAAGCGTCTACGCTCGTGGAGCAAGTATGCCAACTAGTTATTCTTGGGGAAAGGAATCCTCCGGGCTGCTGCAGTGTGGGCAGAGTGACTCTTTGCCCATCTTACGGCCAGAGATGGAATCAATCCTTCGGTCATATGTTCCTGGTACAGAATAGATCTTTCGGTCCGCAACCTACGTACGGCGATATGGCTCGGCTCTCAATTATACAATCTCTGTTTTTCACTTTCTTTATTTTAACTTTTGTGAAATAGTTTTCTAATACAAAACTTTGGGCTTCTCCAATCTATAATGTTATCTATGAATCAGAGTTGATGCATCGATCATAATCATCTGGGTGATAGATAGTAATATATTCAAATAGAACATCAATGGCAGCTGATGCTTCCCTAGATACAATCGTATCTCATTCAACAAAATATCTCCCTCCTTTTTCCATTTTGAGGGTTACAATGGTGTGCGACAAACTTCTAAGCTATGCCAATTATGAATAAATGCGCAAAGATCTTCCAATGCAGCAGTTGATATTCCTGCACCCGCACATATTTAATCTAGCCGGACAGCGCGAATCATCCTATTTAGCCCTTCCTCTAAGACGTGAGGAGGATGCGCAAACACCATGCGAAACCATCCCGCTTCTTCTGCAGCATAAATAGTCCCCGGTGCGACGTATACCTTTTCTTGTCTAAGTCTCGCAAGCATTTCCTGATCAGTGGCTGTTCAGCTTTTCTTAACAGCCCCTAAATTCAGCCATATGAAAAAGGCAGCATTGCACTCCACGTAGGGAACTTTATGGGCCTGAAGAAATTTCGTTGCAAATTGATAGCTCTCTGATAACCGACGCCGGTTAGTCGAGATGTATTGCTTCAACAACGTGTCATCTGATAGCAACAATGAGGCAATTCGATCTGCAACACTGGACGGGAAATTATAGAGACTGAATCAAGAGAACAGTTAGCGTCTGTCCCGACTGGGGGCATATTGTGAGATCCCTACGATATGCCTTCTACGGCATCAAGGAGCATCCTGTTGCGTTTGCTGATTAGGCATCCGATTCGTAAACCGGTTGAACCAAAATCCTACTCACGGTCAGACACTTATGTTCAGATGAAGTTCTGAAGGGCTTCATACTTTGCTTAAACCCCAAACAACATGCACCATTTCTGAACTTATGAAATCCTCTATGTTGAACGATAATATCGACTTGAAACGGGGTTCATCAGGAAGGCGCGGATTCTCCCAGACGGAAAGCGCATATATTTCGTCGCTGATCAAATGGAGTCTGTTTCTGGAACAGAACTTCATATATTCTTTTAATACATCGTCGGAGTAGCAGCGTCCTTGATAGTGGTTCAATGAAGTGCATCTTTTACGTGAGCAGGACTGGAGCTTACCAAGAGGATTATGTGGCGAGCACAGCAGTAAAGCCTTGACTCGGAGGCCTTTCCTTTTGGCTTCTGCATAAGCTCGCTCATACTCGTTGATAGCGTCGATGCTGAATGGGTCGGTTGTACCAAAGGCGACCTCAAGTAGTTCGATTCTGTAACAATCAGCGCTTCACCACAGAAGCATTGTAACGTTCCTTACTGTGGTCGCGTTCCAAATATAGTCTTAAAAGCGTTGAAGTATGGGCGTCCAACGAGAATGTAGTCCCCAGCATCAGCTAGAGCCCAAGCACAGCACTCGAGTGCGTTGCTAACACCTGATGTGACAGCAATGTCACACGGATATAGTGCAGTCCGGGGGTTGAAATAACGGTTCAAGAACTGGCAGATGGCATTTTTAAGCCGATGCGAGCCACTAAACCCGTCCCCGTATGTTAATACATGTGCGTCATATTGGACCTGGCACCATTAGTATGGGGCCTTGGTAGACTAGACGTGGATATAGTTGTCTTTTACATTGCTGTTGACAAATTCCATCATCTCCGCATGCATGAGGGTCTGAAAATGTCAATGATGAACTCAAAAAGAAGTCCGCGCATTTCTGTCCTACTTTTTCGGCCAGACCCAGGTTCACAATACCATCGGGATTGGACTGCGCATCCCACAGGTCCCCCAAAACATCCAGGAAGGCCGGTTTCAGGGCTGCGAACGCCCTACCTCTTGCTGAAGTGATCTCCATGCTGAATTGTAAGCTATTATAGATTTTGGAAAAAAAATATGCAAAATCAAACACGATGGTACAAAGCCCCAACTCAATATAGGTTTAAGTTCTTCACATGACGCCACGTGGGGGCATGTTCCGGGAAGGCGCATCCGCATGTTATTGCGGGTATTGCGGGTAAAACAGGAAGATCATCGACATTCTTCTACCCTGAAGTTTCTCGGAATTTTTCTTTTTCTAGAAGCATATATTTCCTGGATCCTACAAATGTACGAGGTGATGGCTGATGGCAGCTTACCTGCTGTCGATTTCAGTGATGGCAGGGGGTCCATCCCCGACTCGGAGCACAAGAGTCTCACCAACATTCACCCGAAAGGCTTTTTCATACGACACCCTCCTGCGCCCCATAAACTTGACGAGGATCTGACACCAGAATCTAAGTTATTTCAGACTATTCACATGGGGGCCGCCGTCGTGGATGCCAGTCGCTGGACGCTCATTGTAGACGGGCTTGTCGAGCGCCCTTTTTCCATCAATATTGAACAACTACGACAGATGCCGTCCCAGACAGTCACATCTTTCCATGAGTGCTATGGCAGTCCCATTAATCCTCCAACGAAAAATGTTTGGCGCATCGGCAATGTTCAATGGACCGGGGTTCCGCTGCGGTATCTGCTGTCAATTGCTCGGCCAGATCTCGAGCGAGGGTTGTTCGTTTGGTCCGATGGGCTGGACTCGGGTACATTTGCCGGTGTCACAACAGATAGGTACCAAAAGGACCTACCCATTGAGAAAGCCTTATCATGCGAGGTTCTTGTGGCTTACGAGATGAATGGCCAATCGTTGACTAAGGAGCGCGGTGGGCCGGTGAGGTTAGTTGTTCCAGGATGGTTTGGGACAAACTCCACCAAATGGTTGTGTCGATTGTCTGTGCAGACAACACGATCAATGGGACCATTCACGACAGTCTTTTATAATGAGCTTGATCCATCGGACTCTGAAGGCATCAGGAGAAGACCCGTGTGGAGGGTTGAGCCAAATTCGATGATAGTCCGCCCTCGTCCGGACGAAGTAGTCCTTGGTCCCGGGTACGTTGAGGGTTGGGGACGCGCATGGGGGGAAGACGAGATTTCGCGGGTTGAAATCAGTCTCGATGGAAACACTTGGAAGGAGGCAAATGTGGCACTGCGGAAGCAGTTCGAGTGGCAGCTATTTACCTTCCGAGTGCAGGTTGACCGATCGGGTAGGTATCACATTCAAGCAAGGGCCCCGGATATATCTGGCGCACAGCAGCCACTCACCGGGAGACGAAATCATGTGCCAACTGTGCAGATATGGGTAGAATCTGATTCCCCTAAGAAAAGCATACCGCGTGGCAATGGAAGTAGATGAGAGGCACTGTTTTGTGGGCATAATGAACTATTGTAATCACTAATGAGACTTCCTGCGGTTGCCATAAAGAAGCTGGATATAGCTTGCCTCCAAGTCTCCGACAGGCGGCTGTCTCAATCAGCTGCCTTGGTGTCACTGAAGAGTAGGCACAGAACAGGCATTCCCCGACGCTCAATATCTTGTCGAGTACTTCTTCGAAACACCGTTGACACGAGGGGCTAGTAACACGGTGATACTGCTCCCTTAAGAGTCGATATAGAATTTTCGTATGGATAGACCTACCGTTCACTATATATTCATACCGCCCGCTCGCATGTTGACAAAATAGTTTCCCAGCTGTCTGTTAATCAGGCCTTGCTCATCGGAAAGATGATGGACCAGTCTGTACTTTATGGAAAGACTTGGCATACTATACATTAGCGATTTCTCGCACGACACACGCTCATACATACTGTTCACTTTCACAAGGTCGTTACGACAAGATAGAAGAGTATTTTAGTATTGATTTATTTAGACTGCCTATATTAATCTACCCAAGGCTTAAACAAGCACATACGACCACAGGGTGTGGAAAACAGGGCTTCCCGTCCGCTCAGCCGTACTTAAGCCACACGCCGGGAGGTTAGTAGTTGGGTGGGTGACCACCAGCGAATCCCTTCTGTTGTATGTTTTTGCTTCCGCATAGATGTGTAATTTATTAATCTGTAAGGAAATACGCAATCGAGGTCACATAATTCAAGGGTTTGCAGCAGGTCGCATGGTTGTTGGGCGAGGAGGCGGGTTCTCGGCCCTACTTTGATTCTTCCGCAGACGGACGGGGTCCCTTCCCTATGGCTGTATGTTCCCTAACTGTGCACATATAGAGACCGTAGGTCAGTACCCTTTCGACAATTACCCTAGTCTCTTGATCAATCAATCGTCGAGTCTGGATTCCTTACTCCGTAGATTCTTGTCTTTTTATTCTTATTTTATTTTATTTTATTTTTTTTTTTGTTATGGAGCTGGATAGTATCAGTACCGGAGCTAGCCAATGAGGCAGCAACCGAAACTCCAAAGAGAGCGGTTGGAGCAAGTGGCTGGTGATAAGTAACATGGAAGGCCCTGGACTTGCAGTTAATTCTACTTAAAGGTATTCAAAGTAGATATTCTGCAGTATTACATTAAGCATAGCCTGGTAAGTTGGGCGATGGCATTGACTGTTAGGATGCTGGGTGAGGAGTGGTTCCTGGGGCAATGTCTTGTGGTGTTGTGAAGTATCGATATATGTCGATCTACCGAGGGTGCACCGTACAAAAAATGGATTTGGATTTCCACTGTTGAATTAACAAATACTGATTGGCAAGAAGGAAATGAGGCCTTCAAAGCCCTTGATTTCATTGTTGAGAGATCAGAGCATGATAAAGCGTAGACATGATATCTGCGATCCCCATCCTGGTACTGTCACTGTCTCATGAGGGTAAATATTTATAGAAGATCGTTGTTGCTTTTAGTATACACTTTCTAGTCGAATCTATAGTTTCTTAATAGCCTCTATACTTCCTATAACTTCGCGACCCCGTATCACTGATGTTGGACCCCTTCAAAAACGTTATGTAGAAGACGGGAGAGATGGACTTATTGCCTTCCACCAAAACGACAGATACAACGCAACAAAAGCGGACCACAACGGTGAAGGCGACCCCAATGACCCACACCGCGTGATCGAGAGAGCTCACTGTTGCAGTCACGGCAGCTAGGCCAGAGGAAACCTCAGAAATCTATACCGCGGTAACCACCAATGCCACAGCAAAGTATTTCTCGCACAGGGAGGAGTTCAGCTTCGATCAGCGCGGGTTTTCCACTATCCTCAGGAATGAAGCTGGCCCGCTATTCGAGGGACAGAATGCTCGTCGGCTCCGAACCAATACGGTTGTCAAATGAAATCGCGCAAGATAGATTCTCCGTTACGGTGCATAGCACAGACGGGGAATGTGTGCGAGCTAAATACGCTATCACGACATTCTCTCTGGGTGTATTGCAGCACCCTGGGGCTGTCAGATTCACACCCGAGCTGCCTAAGTGGAAGCAAGATGCCATTGCGAGTTTCGAAATGGTTACATATACCAAAATCTTCCTGCAATTCCCGTATTCGTTCTGGCCCCAGACGCAGTATCTGTACTACGCAGATCCGGTGGAGAGGGGATATTATCCTCTTTTCCAACCTTTGGACTTACCTGGGGTGTTGGAAGGATCGAATATCCTCATCGCTACGGTCGTCAATGGAGAAGCGTATCGGGTTGAGCAGCAGAGTGAGGCCGAGACCCGGTCTGAGATTATGGAAGTATTGCGCAAGATGTTCAAGGACAAGGATGTTCCAGATCCGATGGACATATACTATGCGAGGTGGACGCAGGAGCCTTGGTAGGATCTCTTCCCAGAAACTTAGTTGGTGCTTTCTCGTGCTAACTGGTCAGGTCGTACGGCTCCTACTCAAACTGGCCACCGGGAGTATCTGCCCGGACACATCAGCATCTCCGGGAGAATGTTGGGCGGGTTTTGTTTGCTGGAGAGGCTACAAGCCCACAGTTCTCGGGGTTTCTGCATGGCGCTTACTATGAAGGAAAGCGTGCGGCGGAGTCCATTGCTTCGTGTCTACGAGGCCCAAGATGGGGTGACTGTGACTTTAGTAAATGAGCTGAGGGAGCCCCCTCATATGTTGAGAGAATGGATCGCTTATTGTTGATTAATTGTTAGGTATGGCATATGGCCGCTAGATCTACTTACTAGTAGTATTCCATCTCAACTTTGGGTGTTATTTTGTCGAGACTTTGACACGTACACGAAAAACGGTATATCGCGTTTACTTGGAGGGGAGGTGGAGGGATATATTTTAATGCTGTTTGGCTTGTAGAATCAAATAAAGTCTATACAAATGCAGTGCCGCGCTTTGACTTTTTTCTAACCTTTGTATGAGAATCCACATGATGATTAGTAGGGCCTTTATGCCTCGGTAAATGTACTTCCTAATAGAAGGTGGTATGTAATTTTCTCTAATTGCTCATAGAAGGAACAAGACAGAAACAAAGGAAGAAGTAAAGAAGAAAATAGAAAAGAGCCATGATACGGGAGGATAGATCGTAGATGGATGAACTCAACATCCTTTGCTTGTTATACTACTAATCCTTTCGATCCTTCCAATCCTCCGGGCCTCGGGTTCGGCGACTTTTGAGTCTCGTCACTCGTCACTCGGGGGGATTTTGTTCGTATTTGTAAGCATGCCATCACCTCCGCACTACGTTTCGTTCGAATCTTCTTTCCCTCCTTCCATCATTGCATTATCTCCTTAAATCCATTTAGACACTAGAACTAGTTTCCAATCGATCATTATCTTATCAGACCTAACAATGGCATCGTCATCTGTCTCCCTCAAGGCCTCGGCCTTCTCGTTTGTCGCTCTGGCGGTCGGACACACGGTATGTCAGCTCTAGCTTCTAGCTACCCATGGCGTCATCCACCCCCTTGCATTAGCAGGAGCTCCAATAAGCCACAAACCATCCCATCAAAATTCACAACATCCATTAACCCACAGTCGATCCACATCTGTATAATCTATATAATCTATCTACTAACCACCAATAACCAGCTCGGAGGAACCCAATGGACCGCCGAACCAGCCTATCGCACCATCGCCGGCACCAAGCCCTGGGCTCTCGGCATTGTCGGCTGGTACCAGGTACTTAATCTATCCTCCTAGCAGACGAACGAACAAGCCATAGATACTAACATTCCATCTAGGGAAGCGCCTTTCTCTTTACGACCGGTAAGTTTTCTCGATCTCACTACCAAGCAAGAGCTTATTTAACACTGCTTATAGGCATCCTCCATTACCAATGGGCCCGCAACCCCCGAGCCCTTCAGGAGCCTACTAACAAGGCCATCGCCATCATTCTCAATGCCGCGCTGTGGGCTAGCTCGGCGTGGTATTTCAAGCATGGTATCAAGGAGAATGGATGGGTTGTCGGGGCTGCGGCTGCCTGGCAGGCCTGGTCGGTCGTAAGGGCTTGGTTGAAATACTAGAATTTTGCAGAAGACGTTATATAAACGAATAGCGGTAGACTACTGAACATAACATATTGAAGAAGATTACTCGCATTTACTATTATTAAACATTCGAAGCTCATCACCACATCAGACATCACCCACCACCGCCGTCTTCCCGACTCTCAGCCCTTGACACCGCATCCTCCCCATGCCCCGCAAGCACCCTCCGAATCATATCCTCCCTCTCCTCCAACGTCTGTAAATACTGCAATCGCTCTCTACTCCTCGCCACCCTAGCCAATTCCTCCTGCAACTCAGACGAACTCATCCTTTCATATGCCACCACTGACGCTATCGATTCCCCGTCCCTAACGCCATCAGACGATAGTTCAGCCGGTACTTCGCCCAATGTAGCCGAGGCTGATGAAGCTACTTCACCTCCACTAGCACCCTGCTTAGCATCCACTCCACTTATCCCACCAACCCCAGATCCAATCTCCGGATCACCCCGCCTCGGCTTGCGAACCGACCCAGTACTCAGCTCAAACACAGGCCGATCAGCCGAGCTATGTACGGGCCGACTATCGGATTCGTTGAGTGGCGCACCGTCGATCTCAGGGAGCAAATTCGTAGTGTTCTGAGTCATACTTTGATTCTTCCCCCCTGCATGCTGTATCGCTGAAGCCTGTCCGCTCTCTTCGCTACTATTAATACCTCCCATCTGCTGCTTCCTCTTCCTGCGCCGCTGAAACCAGGCAAATATTAGAAGCGCGATGATGGCAACAGCGATGGGCACCGCGACTCCTATTCCGGCCTTTGCGCCGGTGGATAGACCAGCTGCATCTTTATGATCGGAGGAAGATGTTTGCGTTGCTACTGAGGTCATATACATTGTGGAGACGAGACGAGTCTCTGTTACTGTGACGACGTTGGGTTGTTGGGATGTTGTTGTGGCGGTGTCGTCATCTGAGGATGTCGTGGGAGCGATGGTAGAGGAGGATGTATCGTCCGAGTCGATGCTCGAGACCACTCCCGCGGTGGCTGTTGCTAATGGGTCTTCGGTTGAAGTTGGTTTAGATGTTGATTGTGTGGATGCGTAGATTGTTGTCACGATGGAATAGATGGTCCGCACCTCGTTGATGTACTCGCCTCGCCGGTTGAGATTAATGTTTGGGGTCATGTAATCTGGGAGAATTGGATTGATGTCGAAGAGGTTGCAGAGGGAGAGAAGGGAGTTGGGCGTTACTGTTTACTTGTAAGTTAGGGCATCGGTTAGGTAGGGAGAGGGATGTACTGACATCGCTGGTCGGGGTTGATGGGACATTGGTGGAAGCATGATTGAAATTGTGCAGTCGCTGCTATTGTTGGTAAGTTGGTGCACAGGCATGTGTAGTCGGTATGGGAGCAGGTGGAGAGGATAAGAGGATAGAGGCAGTTTAACTATGTGCAAGAGGTTAGTAGGAGGTTAGGTGGTAGACCGGGGCCAGTACTGAGCAGCGGGGGATTTCGCCGAGCTTGTGAGCGACGAGATGACTTCGAGAGATAGCATCGTCAGAATCTCCTTGTTGTGTGTTGACTGAGAAGAAATGCTGTATAGCTTGTTGCAGGTTCATGGTGGCTTGCAAAGAATACGCCCTGCATGCTGTAACCGGTGGGTAAACAAAACCTGTGGCGTCGGGATTCGGAAAGAAGATGGGAAAATACGGGGGACTACCTGCATTATCTATGGGGACTGGTTGGGGAAATGTTTTGAATCGTCCTGGCACCGTGCATGGACCAGCGGCCAGTGCTCAGATAGACCATCGTGGTTAGTGAATGAGTATCTCGAGATGGGTACCTTGCTTCCCCACCTACTATCATATCTACATACTATATCATCGTCTGCTTTATCATGCCTCAAGTAGAACTAGAATTGACATTCCAAACATTTCAACACTCTATTGACCAGCTAGCGATGTTCAAACAGCTCCCGCAGAATCGTGCAATCCCCAGGGTGCGGGATGTTTTGTTCTCAAAATATCCGACATGGAGTAGCCACGAGCACGCCAGCTGCACGCCGCCGGGGAGCTTCAAGATAGTCTACCAGACAATAGGCAGACGGCAGCAGCTAAATGCAGCTGGTGGCCAGGATTATCAGATTTTGATTAAACTCATTGGTGTGCCGAGCACCAACGCTCGGCGCTAACCGAAGCCAGCGCATGGCGGTGCCTTAATTGATCCATGGATCGCTCGGTTAGGAGCCGATCGGCGGTACTCAATGAGATGTACATCAGTGCGTACGGAGCACATGAATTGGAGTATCGCCTCGAATCTATGACTACATGAGGTTGTCTATATTGAAAACGACTATATTATCTTGACAAATTTCCTATTTTCTGAGAAGACTCTGAAGCCAATACCTCCCGTTCGGACCCTCCGCGGACAGTCCGAACCACAAACCTCCGTCCCACCCTGGATGGCTATAAAACCCGCACAATCCCATAATTCCTACAACAAGAACTAAACATTTTATATCGCCCAACCGAGCTAGATATGTCCTCCCCCACCGTCCTAATAATCGGCTGCGGCATCGCCGGTCCCGTCCTCGCTATTCTCCTAAAGCGCAAAGGCTACAACCCCATCGTCTTCGAAAAGGTCCAAGCTCTCGGCGATGCCGGCGCATCATTGATGATACAGCCAAATGGGTATATCTCCCTCTTACCATCCCCATCCACAGCCTCATCTTTACAGCTAACAATGAATCAGAATGAAAATCTTCAACCTCGTCACCCCAACCCACCCCCTCCCAATAATAACCCCCCTCCAATCCCTCTGGCACGGCACAGCCAGCGGCAAAACCCTCGGCCACTCCACCCTCCCCTCAACCTACGTGGACCGCTACACCCAGCCCGCGAGCGGTATAAAGCGCAGTGTCCTCAACCTCCACCTCAAAACCACGCTCCGAGAACACAACATCCCACTGTACGAAGGATACCAACTCAAGAACATCCACGAACTCCCCCACCAGATAACTGCATCCTTCACCAACGGAAAATCAATCACCGGCACGTTCCTCATCGGCTGCGACGGAATCAAATCCTCCACGAGAAGGATCCTCCTCTCCAAAAAAGCAGGAATATCCGAAGGCCCACCTACATTCACTGGCTTGATTCAAGTAGCGGGGATATCCAAGATCCCAGCTTCCTTATCTGAGAAAGATATATCCCTGAGTAACTGGTTCGGCGAGGGAGTGCATGTCGTTGCGTATCCCATCTCTGCCGAGGAGATTTCCTGGGCTGCTACAATTCCGGATACAGAGGGGGAGGAGAGTACGTGGCGCGCTGCTACTGCTGGAACCGAGGTGGAAGACTTACGACAGAAGCTAAGGGAGAAACTACTTGGATTTGAAGACTGTGTTCTGGAAATGGTGAACACAGCGGAGAGAATCATCTCCTATGGATTGTTCGATCGACGAGAGGTTCCTGTCAATCAGTGGTTTTCTGATCGCGTAGTGTTAGTGGGTGATGCGGCGCATCCGACGAGTCCGCATTTGGGTCAGGGGGCGAATCAGGCTTTGTAAGTTTCTCTCTTTCACCTGGAGGGTGATAATGGGGATGAGTGCTAATGTTAGCTTGGGTAGGGAGGATTGCTATCATCTTAGTCGCATGCTTCCGGATCTGAGGGTGGATGGGGTGGTGTGGGATGAGGTTGATCAGGGGCTATCTGGTATATTTGAGGAGTTTGCGCAGTTGAGACAGCCGCGCACCTCGGCGTTGGTTAAAGAAGCCCGTCGGCTGGGGGAGCAGCGCGTTGTTGTGGGAGGGCCGGAACGGTGTCGCCAGCGCGATGCAAGTATTGCATATGCTTGGAGGAATGAGGAGGCTGTGGCGAGGGGACTGGATGGGCTGTTCAAAGAGCCGTTCTGAGGTTGCTTGTGCTTGTCCACAAACATGACGGCCCATTTTGTGGGGTAACTTATGCTTCGAATATGTACATAATATTCAGTGAATAATGCTGTTAGAATAGATCATCGCTATGGATCGCTCATCACGGCATAACCTGCTACATCTCAATTCTACAAAACAGTCTGATACACCCTCTCATCTGCATCAGACTGTTTCCCCTTCCACTCCTTCAACCACACCCCCACAAATCTCACCACCTCCTCATGCACACTAACAATCTCTTTAGGCGCCTTCTCCCCCTCCTTCTTCTGCTGACCCGACAATCCGTTCTGATCCCAGTGATGGACCGCACCTCTCACACCATCCCACACATCCGCCGCCGGAATATCCAGCAAAATAATCGGCTCACTATCAGACGACTTTCGACTCTGCCAGTCGACTCCGTCCGCTAGTGGTGTCGCGTCGCGCCACGGATCCGCCAGCCCGCCTATTATCGCAACGCGCGGATACGAGAAATTGAACCCGCCGAATTGGTTGATTCGCTGAACATCTGGCGGTGTCTTGATTCCGAATGTGTTCGGGCAGAAAGACGAAAGGTAGGGGAGGTCGAGAAGACGAGAAATAAGGGGCTTAGTGGTCGAAGGCACAGAGGAGCCTGTAGTGAAATACCCCCATTCAACGCAGACTTGGTAGTTCCAGCTGGTGCCGGAGTCCTTGCTGAGGGGCTGCGGGGTGGTGAAGTTCGTGATGTTGGATGATGAGGACTCCGAGGATGAGTCGGCGAAAACTTTCGAGGTGCTTAGGAATCCAATCCAGTTGAGGAAGTTGTTGACCAGGGTCGTGTTGGAGGGATCGTAGCCTGCAATTTGGACCAATTGCTTGACGGATGCAGAGATGGGTTCGGCGGCCTCGGGGTACAGCAGGTCCGAATTGGTGATGTTGTTGCAGAAAGCGCGGAAGAGAGGGGTCCCGATGGTCTTATCCCAGTTGCGGGACTGAAACGAGTCCAGACCATAGGAGAGGGAGGAGACAAAGTCCTGGTTACTGAGGTTGGTCGCTGAGCCCCCAAAAGCGGATTTCAGTTGCTGGGCCAGGGTTTTATTGTCGGCATGGTCGATGAGAATGCGATCCACAATATCGATTGACGTCTGTATGGTGGAGATGCACTGAGATGGGCCATACAGTCGGATCGGTTCGTAGTATTCCCAGTAATCAATGATGGCTTCCGTGACGCCAGAAGAAGACACCGCTCCCCAGTAGAGCTCCGGGTAGAGTTTGCGGAGGAAAGCGACGAAAGCACCAGCATAAGAGCCGCCATAGGCGATCCATGGAGTGGTGGCTGCCGTAAGATCGAGATCCTCCAGACCGGGGAAGACAATGTTCGAGGCAAAGTAAGCATAGTCGGCGAGCGCCTGCTCGGTAGTCAAGAATCGGATGTTCTCGGTAGTAAGGTTGGTGAATGGGTAGCTCTCGCCGTAATAGCGATGTTCGAGAATGAGGCCAATTCCATGGTAGGCTGCCGCTAATTGAGTAACAACCCCTTGTGAAAGGAAGGGAATACGGTCGCTTCCATCGGTCTCGCCTGCGGCAATCACAAAAACGGGTCCTCCAGGCTGGTAATGGCTAGTGTCGAGCCAGTAGCGCAGGCCAAAGGTGGCATTGGTGTGTGGCTCATAGCGTGATTCATCGTGGAAATGGTCTATAGGCACAGAAAGGTTGTACACCGGGAAGCTTGCTGAATCCTGGTTGAGAGAAGCCTGGTGAGACTTGCTGAGCTGGCTGAGTTGGTGCAGATGTGGTACCCGCAACTCCAGGGGGCTGGAGTCGAGGGCAACCGTGGAGGCAATCAAGGTCCCCAGAAGGGGAAGCGAAAGGAACATGATGGTCGTGCGATGGAAGAGTCGGGGGACTCCCCCGAGTTTATTACTCCTAGACCCTTATGCGGGGTTTCTTTGCAAGACGAGCTTTATCTAAGCGGTGGAACTGGCGATTGCCAATCAGCCCAGCCAGCCAGCAAGGTGTGATGAGGTTGGGACGGCGATCGTCGCGTTATCCGTCGGTCTCCCGGCGTGGCTGGTTTCTGCACTTGCCAATAATTGACAATTATTCCCCGTGTCCTCCATTGTGCTCACCTCCTCGGTCTACTCGTCATTCCCAGCTCATGAGCCAACTGGTGTCGCTCAGAAAGAGTGACCGCAAAAACCATTCGCTCCGACATACAGCCCAGGATGGCGTGACATTTGCGGGTACTCGCTGCGCCGTTGAATTTTTAGGGCGGATCACGCCTCGGTCACCCATTGATTTTAACACAGTTCCACCCGGTGGTATCAGCACTGTGTAGTAATGTCGTGATCAATATACTTGGTTGACAATCACAAAAGGTCAATTCGCTCAGAGCAGGGATCGAACCTGGGATACTCCGTGTTCTATCACGTGACTCGACGGGTAAAGCCGGGATCTGGAGTCAGTCAACTATTCTTAGTGAATGGTTGCACCCCCTGTTGCTGTGTGGGGGCCGCATTCTGCAGCTTCACCACCAATGCAGAAACCCGGTCCTATCCTGACCAGGATCATCGAAGCTATTATGCATGGGAACCGACCGTTTATATTGCAATCGTGTCGAAGCTCCCAATATGCAGTATATTCCATAAAAATGCACATCATGATCAGGACAACAGTTTCTGGTTCATGTCTTACCCAAAGCGTCAGTTAGGGCTGACAGGAGTCGTCGAAAAGCATCAAGTATCACCCAATGACACCAGACTCTACAAAGAACGTGTTGGTACCTCTTCACTATGCGACAGATACGAACCCCCTAATCTACAAAAACTTCCAGTTAACCCAATGCTAGGAAACTTCGGTACAACCAGGAATGCTAAATTGGGGCCGCCCCCAACTCTCACCGTCGCACGCGAGCTTCCATTTGCTCTCCCCCAGCATGACTACGACCATGCTTTCAACGCAGCCACTCTCCTCCCTCACCAAGTTGGAAGGAACTGGACATATCCAATGCTACGCATCACTTCGCCTCCACTCATCCAGGCAGGCTGTGTACATCATGCCCCCTTTCGCCCCAACGATACGGCCTTATGCAGGAACCAGATCACACCCCTAATCAACTCTCCTTCGTCCTGCGTTGAAGTTTCTTACATTCTTCTGTTTCTATTGGGGTCAGTCTCTCGCTATTCTTCTACCTCGCAGCAAGTTCACTGTCTCGCCGTGGGCAACAAACAACATGGCATCACGCTCCTTTTCCTCCCAGTCCCTCTTGACTGGCTTCCTCCTGACGCTCATTTCCTCCCCCTTCGCCTCCGCTGAACTCACTCTCGCTTCTAATCCCCAAACCACATCCGCTCCCGTCGAGACCGTCTCCCTCATTGATGCCAGCGGCATCCCCATCACCACCGCCAACGACCCCGCCGACAACGCCTGGGTCATCCCCCTGACCGGACCAGCCAGCGCTCCCACCGGAGCTGCCTGGGGCGCGCAAATCCAATATAACAGTGACCTGGCTGGAATACTCCCAGTCGCATTCGGGACCCCTACCACCACCGCCAAACCCACCGCAACAGCGATAACAAAAGCAGCAGCAGCATCAACAACAACAGCAACGTTCGTATCAGCCGGCTCGCCCGGCCAAAAGAGCGGAAACTTCGAGCTCGCAATCGCGTTCAGCAACACCCTCCTCCTGTCGCAAGACACAAGTCTGAACATCACCTCCACCATAAACAAAACCAACTCAACAACCATCCCCTCCCTCCCCGTCGGCCTCAACCTCGGCCTCCAAGACAAATGGAACGGCTCCATCGTGCTGGGAGGTAACTACGACTCCAATCGCATCTACGACGAACCGCACTGGCAAACCACCCCGGAAACCAGCGCCGGCAACACCAGCTTCATCGATACAGGCATGCTAGACATCAGCGCCGTTATCCTTGAACTCTACACCACCCCTAACGCTACAACCAGCAGCGAAGACGCGGAATACCCGTTCGGCGGTACCAGCGTTCAGGAGACGAGTAAAACTCTCCCCGCCATGCTGGACTTTAATTCGGAGTTCCTGTCCGTGCCGGATGAATCCTGGTGCGGACGGAATATCTCGATCGTATTTAATCCGGATAGCGAGTCATATCCGATATTTGATATTCCAGTTTGGGCCGAGCTGGTTCCCAAGGAGAGGTGTCAGGTATCCAGTGGTGAGGTTGTGCTTGGACGGCCGTTCTTCCAGGCTGCCTATGTGTATGTGAACTCGGCGGGCGATGTGTATTTCAGTTCGATCACTACGGAGGACGTGGATGTTGCGACCAAGCCGTTTGACTTGCATGTGCAGCTTTCGGAGGAGGTCAATGGTACTGAGACTTATGGGGGAGGGAATGGAACGGCGACAGGGTCGGGGAGTGATGCAACGGGGACCTCGGGGGCGGGAAGGTTAGGTGTTGAGGGGGTTTGGGGGGTGGTTGTGGGGATGGGGTTGTTGTTACTGATGTGAAGTGGAGGGTTTTTTGATGTCTTTGTACGATGTTTGCAGGTGTGCGTTATGATTTTGTAATATAGGTTCGCTTCTTCGGTCTGTTGTATGACAGGCTGGTTTTTCTTGATTGGGTGGGTTGGACGTCTATACCCGTTGATGGCAGCTTGGAGGTTATGCTTTTTGTAACGTGAATTGGATTTATGTCATTATCAATCGTCCACTTACTTAAGAAGGAGGCAGGATGAGTTGAAACAGGTTGTTTAGGTAGAAGTTGGGTTCCAAAAGAGAAGGAAATATGTGCGTCTCTTCGGTTCTCACATTAGATGTCTATAATATTCATATCTACTGCATGACAGGAGTAGAACCTGCAGGTGGATTACATAAATAGATCAAAATGCACCTCAAAGCTAAACTTACTTCCATTATCTTCTCGAAAGAGCAAGGATACGCCTAAATTTGAGGAAACACATGAACAACCTACCTTGATGAGCTAACTTACGAGTATGGGGAAGGTAAGCAAAAACGCCCAAACAAGTGCATCACCACTCAAACCCCCGACTAGTAAACACCCACCAGACAGTAGCTGAGCCGCACAGCCATAACCACCAATTCCTTGGCTATCTGGCTAGCTGAACAGCCCAAGCCTGCCAATCTTCTCCCCTTCCACAGATATCCTTATCCGCCGACCCACCACGCTAATTCCATCTCACGCACGAAGGATCGTCGCCAATTCCCACGCGTCCATTCCGTAGACGACCCGACCAATCAGCACCTCCATCTCCACTGCCCTAAATGCTACCTATGTGGATCGGAATCAAACAAACAGTCGTTGTTGTATGCCCGGATAATGTCCGCTGGGTGCGAAGAGCCTTACCTGCTAGCATGGTCTAACTGGGATGCGTGAGGCTGAAGACCCTGTCAGCATGGGTTATTAATAAGGTATGGGGTGCTCACGCGACGGGAACACTTTTCCTTTGATCGTTTTGCGAAGCGTAGAGCTACTTAGTTGAGCGCCATTGCTTTCTTCAGACCAGCCATGGGTTCCGGGCGATTAGGCGGGTATGCCGCTGTCTTTGCGGGGTTAGTGGTTAGTGTTTCTGCTATTGATTTTAATATCAACAGCACCGGTATGGGACTTCATCTGCTTCTGCGATTATCAGAAGACCCGCTAATGCAACGTTACCAGACACAATTAAATCCGCCTCCACCATTGAAATCACCAACCTCCTCAGCACCGCCAACTTCAACGGCACTGTCAACCCCATCTACTCCTCCTCCTACCCAGAGGGCATGCTCTACATGTCCCTAATCCCCTACTGGAACGCGACCGGCAACACAACCTACAACGACTTTATCATCTCGCGCATGCACAACCACTCCCAGAGCATATTCAGCGGCGAATGGGAGGAGATCGACGTCCTGACGAGCGACTTTGTCACATGGGGTCTCGCCGCCATGGCTGCGTCAGAGGCGGACTTTCCGGGTAGCCCGACGAACTCTTCTTGGCTGACTTGGGCGAAGAAAGTCGCGTATACGATGGAATTGGTTGTTAGTCAGGGCTCGATATGCAACGGCGGACTATATGACGATGAGAGTCAAACGCATGGGACGGAGTTCGATTGGTTCAACAACGGGGCGTATTTCCAGCTTATTTCGAGAGTGGCGTATGCGAGTGAGGGAGACGACCAGGGGACGTATGCACAGTATGGGGCGAGTGCATGGTCATGGAGTGAGAAAAATGGCATG
Source organism: Aspergillus niger (assembly GCF_000002855.4). Classification (NCBI taxonomy): domain Eukaryota; kingdom Fungi; phylum Ascomycota; class Eurotiomycetes; order Eurotiales; family Aspergillaceae; genus Aspergillus; species Aspergillus niger. The sequence continues at coordinate 1,464,001 of NT_166527.1, read as the reverse complement.
GTGAATACCACGAATTGGTCGGTGTATGATTTGGTCTCCAATAAGACGGTGAATGCATCGACTTGTCAGGCTGTGGATACGGCGAGGTGGAGTTTGGCGTATGGGTTTTATTTGAGTGGTGCGGCGTATATGTATGAAGCGGTAAGCAGCACTATCCTCAATCGTCTAGGTTTAGAGATAGATCGTTGTGGGATAATAGCTGACGACACAGCAGACCAAGTCGGACGTCTGGATGACGCGAGCCGAAGGACTCCTCAACAGCACGCTTGACACATTCTTCCTCGACGACATCATGGTCGAAGTGGGCTATAGCAGTGCTAGTCTAGGCACTGCCGAGCAGTCCAAGCTGTCTGCTTACCCGTTCAAGGGATTCCTGGCACTGTGCCTTGCATCCGTGGCAAACCTTATCCCGGAGTTCGCCGGTCGGATTGTGCCGCTCCTGGCAGACACAGCTGTGGCGGTATCTGAGCAATGCGATGGAACAAGCAACCAGACCGTCTGTGGTTCCGACTGGGGGTCTACTTCGTATAACAAAGACCCGTCCTTCGAGAATACTTGGAATGCCGCCAATATTTTCGCCTCGAAGCTGCTTGCGCCGGAAATATCCGAGTCGGGAAATACTACGAGTAGCGGCAACTCCACAACAAGCAATACAGCAAGCAAAGATGGGAGTGGCATCTCGAATGGCGCAATTGCTGGTGCCGTGGTTGGTGCGGTGGCAGGCGTGGCTTTGATTATTGCGGCGGTCTTCTTCGGCCTGCGTCAAAGGAAGCAGAAGAGAATTCCGGTCCCTACAAAGGAGCCAGATGAGATTGAGTATGCTAAGAAGGGCCCCGCAGAACTGGCGCAGGGGTCTTATGTCCCTGAGATGGATAATGGAGTGGTGACGGAGCTGCCGGGGAAAGTGGATGGGGAGCAGTTGAAGTCGAGTGTTCCTCACGAAGTGGATTCAGCCCCTGTGTCCGAGCTTCCGGTCAGGGTTAACACAATGCGTTATGAACTGGAATGATAGCATAGTTTCGAGCGGTCATGGCTCTCTAGAGCATAATATTAATGAAATTAAAATTCAGACACATAACTCTTATCTGACGTGCTTTGCTTGATGCTATAATTAGTACCTAGACGCCTAGGAATGCTTCGATAATATCTCACGTATGTCCAAGATGCAGCATTCCTACTTCTTTCTGTCCGAGGAAGTAGTAAAACAAGGAGAACAAGGCTAACACAGTGTACATGAACAGAAAAGAGACTGCAAAATAACGCTATAACCCACTAGCAAGTAAAGTAGCAATTATATAACAGGTAATAATTATATGTGTAAGGGGTCCGTCTTGTTACAACAATTCCAGCCATCAGTACCGTCTAAATATACCCCATTTCTCTACTCTACCCACAAAGCATCTCGCAATAATACTCATATCACCTCGCTATCAACTCAAATATCAGCGCTGTTCGACAAATCAAGTAACTCGAGGCGGTAGAGAAGGCCAATGAACAAAGACAGAGAAGACATACTCCAGCTCCTCCAGGAAATTTGACATCGAATAAAACTGACCCGAGTCCGCTGGAGGAAGCGTCTCGTAGCCACTAAGAAAGGTTGATGGTAACGGTTCAATAGTCTGCTGCCACTGATGGCTTTCATATAGTCCAGCCTCTTCCAAGAAAAACGGATAGTTGTAGTTGTAGCTGTATTGCGATATTGTGTTTCCGTCACGAGCGTTCTGGCATTGCTGCACCTCTTCTTCGAATCGGACGCGGCATTTTCTCCGCTTGTTCCAGTCTTGGCGGGAGCTGAGGATTATCTGTGCGAAAAGAAAAATCAGAATTGATGAAGGAAGTATGTGGTCTGCTTTCAGCTTACACTAGGGACTGAGTGGATGGTTATGTTCCAGAAACGGCCAAGCAGAGACTTTCCATCTGTAGAGTCGTTCGATGTCGAAGGGTCTTCTGGAAGCTCCCAAATGCTGGGCTTTCGCTTCAAAGAAGGCTTCCTGGGGGCTTGAGTCGAGGGTGCTTCGCTAGGTGTTGGGCTGGGGCTTCTGCTGGACTTCAGTGGGCCATAGAGCCAAGTGATGTCGCTATCTTTGTCCCTGCACCAAGTCAGATAATCGCGATCGGGGAAAGTGGGAATCGAGATAGCACTTACCACGAGATAAAAGCCGCTGGCATGCGAATAGTCTGTCGAGTTGAAGCCATCCATGCTCTCCAAAGAGCATTTTCGAAGCGACATCTGACAATACTGTGCTGGTTTATTTGGCGAACATGTTTTCTAGTAGCCCACATCTCATCATACGTCCAGGAATGTGCGAGGTAGTCAACATTGACTTTGGCGTCCTCTTCAATCGAGAGATCATCACGCACAGCCCTTGGACGGGACATGGTAGCCTCGAGGGGCTTAGAAGTTAGAAGATACGAGATTGGGAGGAGAGGAGGTAGAGGGTGGCGATAGTCACTGGAAGTCAAGTGTCGTCTCTTTGAACCAAGGTGAGTTTATCAAGAACTGGCGCGAGGGTGATGGAACACCTAATATATGGTACACAAGAATGCAAGCATTCACTATCCACCTAGTAGGCAAATGTTAGCTCTACCTCCTCTCTATCGACACTGGACTAAGCACAGTACCAGTCCCACAGCTGATAAGAGCTCTACATGTCATACTGCAATGCCCCCACTCCGAACACGGGCTAATCCAGACGCGTGAATCTGATATTGAGCCTGATTGGCGACCCAGTATCTACAAAAAGACTATATGGGGGAGCTCCCCGGTTGCGGAGAGCTCGAAACACGGCGCGCAGAGGAGTTGCAGTGGCCCAGCCGCCCGGGAGAGCCGAGTTACCGAGATGGGGAATGGTGGACATGACAGCCGGGTGCCACCCAGACCGACGAGGCCGAGTAGGGAAGGAGAAGTTGTAACCATGGGGTGACATCTGGTCTTATCAAGGGACGCGTCCGGGGCTGCTTGAGTCTCCCAGCCAACCACCGCCTCGCTGGTAGGCCGGAAGAGTCAGCCGCCCAATCAGCATCCCGGATTCCACATACTGCGCCAGTGCATCAAAAATCTTGACTCCTGGCCATGTCTTGATTCATGCTCTCGGCTGCAATATCCCCGATCCGTGGCGACAGCCGGGGAGCTCCCATTTAGGTGGGGAATCTAGACCTGCCGATGAGCGAGATGGGATTCCCCGATCTCCTTCCTTAAGGAGCCCAGCCAGTCCTGCCCAGCCATGAACCACCGTATCGGTTCATCGCTACCATTTACCAGCCTAGCATACCATATCTTCCATAGAATCGTGATGTCTGCGCAAGAAGAATGCTCGGCGTTTTCTCGTCTCGCCTGCGGTTGTCGGCCCCGCCCTATCTCGTAGAGGATCCCTATCAGAATTTTTTCGCGGGGAATGTCCCAGGTCATAGACAAGCAGAAGTATTTGAAGCAAGCAGGTATCGAGCGGACGTCCTCTGTACTCCTCCACCACACTTATCTATCATATCAAATAAAAATGCCTTATTGCCTTGGAAAGTCACTAGGCCTGATTGGCCGCGGACAAGAGCCACTCTCCTTTTCTCTTACCGGAAGCCCTACTCTTTGCACAAACACCCCTTACATCTCAGATCTCAACGCCTCGAGGCTCCTCGCTCCATCGGATCGTACTGAAGCAGATATCCGCTGGACTACTCACGCCGAACAAGCCTGTGACCCGGAAGACAGCTTTAAAGAGCACGCGGTGTTATGCCTTCCATGCTGCCACCATACCGAAGACCACCACCCCGGTATGGATGATACTCCTTTGGATGGAAAGGCTCGCAATGCACTTGAAGAGTATTCCAATTCTTTCGATGAATATCGTCTGCTCAAGCGGAGGTTATCTACGTTAACGCACTCGCCACGAAGTGAGAAAGCTGCATAGCCCGCAAGTGCAACACGCTGCGACGCATGCAGTTTCTGGAAGCCATTCAACCTGGCATAATCATGGCGCCACCACTGATGGAATTCTTCTATTGAAAGGAGCTTGTAACACTATGGTTTTTTTAGAGCATCGAGCTATGTGTAATTTAACTTCTGCGACATGCATTTTCCAACGTTCCGCATTTTCTTATTGAATACAATCTTCGAAGTCGCTGGTGCTCTACATCAATTTTCTTTGTAAGCCAATCTTGGCGAGTCATCCATAATTAAATCACATATATCAATCATATTTACACTGTCTACTCAAACACCAAGCTACTCTGTGATGAATCAAAATGCAACACTCGGATTGAAACATTGAAATGGCGATCGATATTCCTTATCAAATGCTACAGATGCAAATACTTTGGCTTTATTGCTATTAATTCTAGAACCGCTGAACGCAGGGCGGGAATGCAACCTAGCTATCTATTCACTGGAAACAGTAGCAGTGGCGAGTCACCGTCTTATTGGAAGATAATAGCCGTTACCTTAATCCATGGCAGCAACCCAGACCTGCCTTCGACCCTGATCTTAGTCAGGCCGCATTGACCAATCTACATTTCCATGGTCGATGTCAACACGAGATACTATCCTTATCGTGTGACAAGCTTTCTATGTGTGGTCGTCATGATGGCTGTGCATATAGCATCCCTGTTTGAAAACATGTATGAGCAACACTTACGAGACTGGTATACTTATCTAGGTGCAATATAATCATCTTTCACTTAGTAGATCCTACTTTTATATTCTACTACCCGCAGTTAAGGAATAACTGATCTACAATCAGTGGTTTTATCTCCCCCATAAATCTATCGTACCTGACACAACCCAGAACATTCAGCCATCACGACCAACCATGTCCGCCAGAAACAACCACACCTACACCTTCATCCAACCCCAAATCCTCCAACACATCAGCACCTCGCCCAATGCATCATCCAAGGCCCGCCGTGCCGCCACCCGCACCCTCACCCTCGCCAACGAAATCCATCAGACCCGCGTCTCCTCCTCTCCCTATATTTCCCTCACGTCGCACGCCCAAGCTCGCGAAATCTACGACTGCCGCAACAAGCGCGGTCTTCCAGGCCTCCTCGTACGCACCGAATCCTCCTCCGCCCCGACCACCCAAGACGACACCGTAAATCACGTATACAACAGCTTCGGAATCTTCCTGCACTTCCTCTCGTCTGTGCTGGGCCGACAATCGATCGACAACGACAACCTCCGGCTCATCGGCTGTCTTCACTACGACAAGAACCTAGACAACGCGTTCTGGAACGGACAGGAAATTATCTTCGGCGACGGAGACGGGGTGTACTTCGCTGGGTTCCCCAAGAGTCTGGATGTCGTCGTGCATGAGCTGATGCATGGAGTGACGGATCATACAGCTGGGTTGTTGTACGAGGGTCAGTCTGGAGCGCTGAGCGAGAGTATCTCTGATGTGTTTGCTTGTGTGATTGAGCAGTGGTGGAGGGGACAGGGAGTCGAGGAGGCAGATTGGGTAGTTGGAAGGGGGGTTTTTGTTTGGCCGAAGGGGAAGAAAGGTGCCGGTGCTGGTGCGGGGGAGATGGGACTGAGGTCATTGAAGGCGCCTGGTACAGCGTATGACGATCCTGTTCTTGGTAGAGATGGACAGCCGAGTCATATGAAGGAATTGGTGTGTACTGAGGAGGATAATGGTGGGGTGCATTGGAATTCGGGCATTCCGAGCCATGCGTTTTATCTTTGTGCTGTGGAGTTCGGAGGACGGAGTTGGGAGAAGGCTGCGATCGTTTGGTATCGTGCGTTGTTAGATCCGAGAGTTGAGCCGAATTGTAGCTTCCAGAGATTTGCGAGTGTGACGGTGGATATTGCGGAGGCGATGTTTGGGGGAGAGGCTGGTGAAGTCGTGAAGAGGGCGTGGGTGGCGGTTGGAGTTGAGGTTGGGATGGTGTTGTGGACGGTGAAGGGTGATACTGGTTGCTAGAATTGATGCAATTAGCTTTGAAGTTAGCAGTATTATGAGGTTAGCAGAAGGTACGAAGGATACTATAGGCATATCCCACTGTTTCTTGCAGCTTGCATCGAAATCATTTCTAGCAAGCATCAATAAAGTATGCTTTTCTAGTACTCACATTATTCGAATGGTGGTCTGCAGACAGAAGTGTTCTGTTAGTGTTAGACTTCCAAATCACTAAAAGGGGCGGAAGCAACTTGGAAGAGCGTAGAACATATCCATAGCTCGACTATGGGCGTGGTATGGCAGGTACATGAACACATAGAATACACATGTTTGGGTCCTACCAAAAGCTGCAGTTAGTACTCTGTCTGCTTGATAGACTGCTAGCTCAAACGGACGAAGTAGTCCTGCTTGTGTACAGTATACCGGAACTGTTGGTCCTTTCCGCACAACGATAGTATGTCCTTTCCGTATTAGGAGAATGATGCTACAACCTCAGAAACCTGAGTGTATAATTCTATCATGCACAGTCTAGGCAATAAAGCACATGAGCTTCTATGCAGGCAGCACAATATGTTTGACACGTTTGATTACTGACCCAATATGATCCCCTCGCTTAACCTCACCACCGACACTAAAGCGCGCTGATTGGCTCACCTGCTTCAAGAAAGTACTATTCACGCGGCCTCACTGCTCATTGTCTACAACTACGCGTCTCTTTCCTCTCACTTTGGTATTCCCTCTCTCTTGCAGTAGACCGATTCGGACCCAGCGATAGTCAAAGAAGGCTCACTATAGTGAGTAGCAATGCACGAGGCTGCCTGATAGGCTGTCTACTATCTGTCCCGGACCAGCAACTTATTTCAATTCAAAGTAAGTAGAATGAAAGCTTCACTTTATCCTCATCTCACTAGACGCGTACTTACCGAAATTCTTTGTACAGGCCACGCGTTGCAGGACTACCAGCCCACTCTCGAACCCGTAATAGAACTGACTAAGATTATTTAATCTAAGATACAATTCACAAAAGGATTCTTCCTTGCATGGAGTTATGGCAACCCCGAGGAAGGCTTCGAATAGGCCGAAGAAACGGACTCTGGTCCGCTGGGACGGTATGTCCCTATCTCGGCTTCAACAATCCCATCTTGTAGAAAAGCTCGTCCGACCGAGGCTAACAAGTATAGAAAATCTGAACGAGCTCCTTCTGTTGACTGTTCAGTCCGTTTGCAATACAAAGTCGATCAAGATTCCTTGGGCCGAGGTCGCTAATACCATGGGTCATAATGTGACGGAGGGCGCAATCGTACAGCACCTTGCAAAGCTCCGCAGTCGTCGAGTCTCTGCAGACAAGGCCGTTCCCCCTCCTCTTCGGCGTGGTGCTACTGGGATGTCTAAGTCTTCTGAAGAAACGCCCACAAAGAGCGTCGCAGACGAGGCACCAAACACTAGAGCCAGCTCAAGTAAGAACAATTTCTCCGGGTCCCGGGCTAGACCTCGATACCAGGATACGTCCTCGGACGAAGAATGGGTCCAAGGAAGGGCTTCAAGATCACGAAGACTGCAGAAAAGAAGAAAGTCGGCAGTCAAAGCTGAGGAGAGCTCTTCAGAAGTTGAAAAGAGTGAAAGTGATGACGAGGACAAGTGCAGCAGCGTGGCCAGTTCCGATGAGCTTTTGGTTCCCGGTGCAAAATTCCTCGAATACCCCAATGACGTGGGACAACCACAGCGTAAAGTTGTGACACTCAAGTATCGTCGTCCTTCCGCTACTGAGGCTGACAATGCACCCTCCAAATCTCTGGACACGGCCAACGACACCACTGGTGTAAATACATCCGTTGTTGTATCTTCCAAACAGCCCTCTGGTGTCTATTCTTTTGACAATGATCCCCATATGATGGATTATTTTCCACACGACGTACCTAGTAGTTATGTGCCCGGGAATACCTCCAATGAGCTGCCTGAATTGCCTTCGGGAGAGAACATATCTTCGGGAGATCTATGGGACACTGACCTCTGCCCACCCTTCTCATCAGGCATGGTGTATTCGGGCTACAATCCCGATTTCAATGCAATCGCTGCAAATGACCCATTAGCATTCTCTCAAGACATGACCAGTAGCCTTAGCTATGAGCCTGGCAGTTATCCAAACATGCCCATCAGTTATACCAGGTCGGACGGGCCATTGAACGACTTCGACATGCTTGAAGACATGAAGTGATCAAATTTCCTCTTCTGAGATGGTAAATCAAGCCGGACCAAAGCCCGACAGACTTTTCTTTACATACCTTTGCCCTTGCCCTCTTGCATTCTCGCTTCGGCTGCATTGTTATTTACTTCGTACACATTCTGAAGTTTTTCTTCCTGTTCATCCCTTCATTGCCTTGATTTTCATCTCTGATATTTCTGACATTAACAATAATTCTTATTCAATGTTTTCGTTATTCCTTTCATCTCGGATATCTCTGACATCTATGATCAACTTAATGTATTTCCTTCCGAATTATTTAGCCAAACAAATCAAGAAGGGCATCGAAGCAATTCAACATCAGTAGCTATTAGAGTGAGATCAAAGGAGAAAGACAGTTCTAGTATAGTCAGCCGGGATTCAGATAACTCGAACGACCGAGATGAATGGAAATATGATGCTATTGACAAATCGTAAACATTCAATATCCGCTTGCACAATTAACTATCCCGCTATTCAAGCCTTGATTATCAATGATGTACTGCATTTTTGTCATTTCTTTCCGTCTGCGACCGAGGAAACTCCTTTCGCTTCTCATTCCCGCATTGGTGTACTACTTTATCCACGGAAAATAGACCACGAACCAATATTTACGCGATACCATCGTACCTCTCCAAGAATTTGTGGGTCTGACACTACGCCATTATGTTCGAGCAGAGCTGTCATGGTGAACTCGACCTTGGAAAGTGGTCAGTGGCGAGAACTTTGTTTTCGCGGGCGGGCTAGAACGAACCAGGGGAGGCACAGCTGTGGCGTGTGGTGGAGGTTGTGTCCGAAGGCTGGTACTACCAATATGACATTTACTCGTCGTAAAGCTTAACCATGAGGATATTCCTGTGTCTCTGACAAGACCACTCTTGATTGAGCTGGTTAAAGTTCCCCTCGGAGTGAAGAGTAGAGCATTCACCCAGCAGGGAGTATACCAAACACACAGTGTGGGTAGAACCCATGCAGTGAAACTTCTCGTAGAGAATGCATTTTCTATTGAAATCTCCTCAAAGAAGCAGTATTATATTATTCTTATCCCGAATCTCAGACTTGGTGTTACCTTTCCGGCGTGGTGATTTTCGGAAAGATAGACGCCACTTCGCAACTATCAAGCGCAATCACACAATCATCACAGACGCCCATTTCCTTCTCACTTACATCGCATTAGTCATTCTTCAGCTCCTCTCTCATCCAAGAGATCATTCATCATGAAATCCATCCTCGTCCTCTTCGCCTTCGGCCTTTTCGTGACCCAGACCCAGGGCTGTGAAATTCCTGGCACATTCTGCATCCGCTATGGTGCTAAAGCATGCGAGTGCAACGGCGGACACCAGGTACGTGGGATATCTCTGAACTCTAATTCGTCATGCTAATCGTTGGTTTCAGTTGGAATGTCAGGTCACCGTGGCTCCGATGGTGGATGATCAGGGCGGCGAGACGGAGATGTTCTGGACTAGGTTTAGGGACTGTCCTGTGCCGGCTGATGGCGGGTTGCAGTGTATTAATGGGATGTGTACTTCCTAGGTTATTATCGTTGGAGGTAGTCAAGGAGGATTGGATGGTTAGGGGTGATATGCTAGGTTAGAATACTGCTGCGTAGGATTTGCTCCAAGGAAAAGTGGTGTGAAAAAAAGTGGATGTACGGTCGCAAAGGGAACGGGCGTGCTGGTTAGCTCTCAAATGACTCCTACAAGTGAGCGTATTGCGCAACCTTTTCTCGGATATGGACGTAAATTCAAAGATGCGCTCCGCTCGCCAGTAAGAGATAGTTCTATTGGATATGAACTCAGTGTCAGCAAATGCTTTGTCAACACAACCATTTCTCCTTTCCTGCTATCCTTGTTGCAAAATTATTATGTGGATCTTTGAAATCAGTAAAGATGCCCAACAGCGAGACTTACATGGCGGAAGCGAAAATTGCCTACAGTACATAGATACGATCTCATCTCGCATAGAAGCGGCTCCTTGGCAAGAGGCGAGAGCTGAACGCTGACGTGGAAAGCTTAACGTATGAGCATCATCTAACCCTACACCTGGTAGTCGGTGCTAGGCATGCATCTCCGACTTCACATGATAGTCAAGGTAGCTGTGTTATTGGTCCATCGTTGCTGATCGGGCTTTGATCTCTTTGAGATCGAGAACTTTGTATGGACGTCTACTACAGAGTGTGGCGGTCTGCAGATGAGGCGAAGTGATGAAGCCGGGTTGACTTGCTTTCTCATACGCTATGGGCTTTATCCCTTGCATAAAGATAAGCTTGATGGTGGACACTTATTAAACCCCATGCTGGACGGAGGTTTATCGAGATTTGCATTTTGTCGCTCAATCCAACATTGCGTTCTGGGTTGCAAACAGGCCTCTATCCCACCACTCAACTGTGTCAGCGACAGACGTCTCGTTTAGCTATGAAGCATCATTCCAAACACTATTCAAATGCAAGCATGTTGCGTCGTGCTATTGAAAGTCACTGCACAAGATCTTGGAGATCACCCCGCAATCTGGTGGATCCCCGCCCTTCGGGCGAATGACACGCCTATTCTTGGCTCAAAGCCCGTCAGCTCTGATGTTCAGAGCGATGCTCTAGGCCGATTCAAATGACTCATGACAGCCGATAACAGGAGCTGCAGCCAACAGACCAGATCTGACGTAGACGGAATCTATCGGGCAGCTCAAATATACGACGTCTCCCACCCAATCTCCATTCCTCATTCCTCCCCTTCAGCGTTTAAACCAATCTATCCTCCACCATGAACACTCCAACCAACACCCACCCCCGATTCGGATGGATCGGTAAGCACCCAACACATTCCCACACTCACCATAGTCCATCCTGTATACAAAGAGACTAAATTCTCCAGGTCTCGGCTCAATGGGCCAAGCCATGGCCCTGAACCTCCAAGCCCATCTATCGCGCATCAACGCCCCATCCCTCCAATTCTACAACCGAACCGAGGCTCGTGGACAGCCCGTTCAAGCAATCGGGGGCGTACAGCACGCCAGCATCCCCGAGCTCATCACCAACGTCGATATCTGCTTCGTCGCTGTGACCGATGACACTGCTGTTCGATCCATCATTGATACCATAACAACACTAGACCCAGACCACCTACGCCAGAAACTCATCGTCGACACAACGACCGTCCATCCGGATACGTCTGCCTGGGCACAACAACGTCTCACTGAGTGCGAAGTAAGCTATGTCGCATCACCGGTGTTCGGAGCCACGCCTACCGCGCAAGAAGGCAAGCTATTGTTTGTGGTCGCGGGTGCGGAAGAGGCCGTGCAGCGAGTGGAGCCGTATATTGTGGGTGTTATGGGGCGGAAGATGATGAGGTTGGGGAGTGATGTTACGAGGTCTACGTTGTTGAAGTGTACGGGGTGAGTTTAAACACATCCTAGCTATCTATTCATTCGAGGGTATATCTAACTAGATCATTAGCAACTTCCTCATCGGCGGCATGATGGAGCTTGTCGCAGAAGCACAGGTATTGGCGGAAAAGTCCGGTCTCGGGAACGATGTTCTCGAGGGGTTGCTTGAAGAGCAATATGGTCCACTGCTGACCTCCATGTCGAAGAGGATGACGGGAGGATTTTATCTGCCTGAACGGGGTCAGCGACCGTGGTCGGATGTGAATTTGGCCATCAAAGATGTCTCGTTGGGGGTGAGTTGTGCCGAGGGCGCGGGAACGGAATTGCCGATTGCGCGGGTTGTTTTGGATCATCTCCGCGCGGCGCGGGGGTATGGGGAGGATAATGGACGTGCGCTGGATTCGTCGTCAATGTATGGGGTATTGAGAGAGCGTGCAGGGCTTGCGTTTGAGTCGGAAAGGGTGAAGCAGAGGGATGCTGGGGGGAGTGATGCGAGTTGAGGGAGATGTAGTCGGGGATTATATATATCTTTGGTGGCTCTCCCGCAGAGCAAAGAAGAACCCATGCATGAAGCATTTCTTCAATGAAACCGTTCAAAATACTTTTAAGATAGATTTAGACATGATGTAGAATGTTACTAATAACCAAAATATTCTTTCAGAAGATAAAAATTGAACAGAAAGGGAGGGTTCCGTACCCAGATACACCAAATAAAAAAAACCAAAAAGAAACGTCAGCGACAGGACTCGAACCTGTGCGGGCGAACCCAATAGATTTCTAGTCTATCGCCTTAACCACTCGGCCACACTGACTAATCGTTGAAGAACGAAAAGACATAGCACAATAAGAACTACCGATACCATAAGTAGTAACCATCGCATCAAAATATTAAACGAGAGTCATTATTTCATATCATAAATGTAATCTCCACATATACATCCCTCCACCGTAGTACTAATATCTGTATCAAATTTTACAACAAGTAACCCACTTCACCAAGTCCCTCGTATACATCCAACCCGGATACAAACAACAATACACCCCCACCACAGCTGATATCATCACCGCGGACAAATTAGTACGCCCACCACTACTCATCCGGCAGCAGGTCGTCGCTTTGCTCGGTTCCTATCACTAATATCAGCTTCCATTTCTCTTATATATACCATGGCTGAATCAACCATATAGGGGGAATGGAAAGGAAACCCACCCTGGTTAGGATTATACGGCCTAAACGACTGCGACCTGTCCGGAGCTTGCTTAGGTTGAGTACTCGACTGCTGCTGCGGCTGCTGTGATTGACCCGTATCAGCGTGATGAGCCCGGCGGTTCAGTTCTTCCCATCCGCCTCCGGAGCTGAGGTCATCGACTCTTTCGACGATGTCTGCGCCGGTAAGGTGGTATGCGCCAGAGGGTCTGCGTTCGCTGGTCATTGTGTGCTGTCACTTATTTTCTTTCTTGTGATGATGATGATGTTGATGGATTGATTGTGATGGGATAAGAATAGACGAGGGTGAGGGTGGAGGCAACTTATATTTCAGAC
>NT_166527.1:1229191-1450871 GCF_000002855.4 Aspergillus niger | reverse complement strand
ACATGTGGGTGCCAATCATCGCTGGTGCTTGTTACGCGGATATTGCATCAGATATTATTCATCTTATTCTTGGGAGGGGTATTGTTTGCGGGTTGGTTTGGGGGGTGGATTATTCTTGGCTAGGGTAGGGTTGGGTGGGTGTTGGTGGTGGTAATGGTGGTGAGTGTGCTAGGAGTAGTGGGATTGTCGTTTCACTTAAGGATCACTCAGTATAATTAGGATTGGCTCAGATGGTGGGATTGATGATCGGAGGGCAGATTTGCTGCTACAGATGGTATGGCATAAGCTATGGATGGGGAATCCAATAGCTAACTGTCCCTGTCTTAGCTACATGCAGCATACGCTTCTCCCCCCAAGAAATCAAATATTTATCTAGGAGCGGAGGTGCAATGCTTCTTGAACGCTGTTTCCTTCCACATGGGTTTAAAGCCAGTGGGCAAATTCACCTGCGTCGGCTCTATGATCTCATGAAAAGACTCAGATCATTTCCCACAGCCAGGCGAGTGAATCACCCCAAAAGTTGAGCCATGTGTTGACCCCAGACAGCCGGGCGTCAAGCATGCTTCAAAATCGCATGGCTCTCAAACTGAATTAGGCGTCTAATTCCAGGGGCCAGAAGTCTTGATTTGTCGGATCCCAGAATACAATGAGGGAGGTGACTGAACCGTACATAGTCTCGCTGGTCTAGTTCCTCCATCTCACTACCATCGGGGTCTTTCACCTTCGAGAGTGGCGGAACCCCTGGTAATCCCACCATCTCTACTGAGTGGATGATGGCAAATGGGTGCAAGAAGTCACTGAGCGCGTCTACTGTCCGAGGAAGTTCGTAGATAGGAGTATTGAGGCATCATGGTATTGATGATCATTCATTGACCAAGCCAAAAGAATAGATCAAAGCATGATGATCACTCCATAAGGGTTCATCATCGGAAGATCCGCTTATTGGTTTCGGCTCCAATGTCTTAATCTCATGCGATCGGAGCCTGAGTATGCCTATTTTATCAAGCCGATTGGGAGGGAATGGTTGCTTGCCATCGAGGCCCCAAGTGAAGCCAGGTTCTTCGGGCCGAAGAGTTGCCCAAGCATCCACCAAGCCATTCTTTTCTAGAAGGCCGTTGTCCTCATCGAGGACAGGATCGAAGTCACCTGCGACTAGTCCTTGACCTGCGACGCGAAGGAGGGATGTAGCAATAGATACCTGCTTTGGTCGGTGGGAAGGCTTGATTGGCAAAGAGTCTAGGTGAACATTAACTAGACGTATCCGTGCTGGTTTAGGTTCCTTAGGCGAAGGGACGAAGATATCGCAGCAGAGAGCATCCCTAGCAAAGTGACTAGGGAACTTCACCCTCCAAATTGGTCCTATGGCGGCGTTTGTCGTGAAACGTGCCTTAGACAGTAAGATCATCACTGCAAACGATTGGTCGCCCCATGACGTGTCATCACATTCGCTCGAAAGCCAGAGTTCGCGAACACGCTCGTCTTTCAAGATTTGCTGGAGAGCTGGCTTTGACACTTCTTGGAGGAAAATGATATCCACTCGGGGATCTAACCCGATAATACACGTGATAATTTCCGTAACGCGTTTCTCGGTCTGAGGCGACGTTGCATCAATATTCCATGTCAGAAGAACAAGCCTTGATATATCGCCACTCCCAGCTGGGTCAGCTGGTGAATTTGTATCGATGTCGGACCAAGTGGCCATCCAACTTTGGACAGGGTCAAAAGTATGCCAGGACTGGAACTTTGGGGAGGCGTAGGCCCCAGATGAAAGTGGTGTTCCGTGTCTCCAGGACAGAAAGCCCGTTTGGGCACGTGTGAGTATATCCATGTCTTGGATAAAATGGGTGCGGAATGCGCTCAGCAGTAATGAGGGAGTTGGAGACTGCCTGTGAAGCCAGGGGCGCCTAATACAGCAGGGGATAGTGATGATTGTCATCCCCTTAGCCTCCTCCCTGTCGTTGCTGAGTCATCTCCGCGATCAGGGCAGGTGATTAGTTACTGATATAAAGTTTTTCTGGAACTTCCTCCGTGTTTTCTTTCGGCTTTCATAATAGGGGCTTAGAAGGTACAAGTGACACTTTGCCTAAATGCAGAATAACGTTGGGAGCACACCGGTTGTGTGGTTGCTCACGTGACCACCGCAGTTTACACCACCACCTTCCTGAAAATGAGTTCTCTGAGCCAAAGTATAAAAAGAGAATCTGACCTCTATATTTTTTTTTCTTTTTTGAGAAACTAATAATAACTGGCCAGCTACTTTATACACTGGGTATATGTATTGTCAAGCGTAAACAGCGTCGGATGCGCTGCTCAATCACTTGTATCATAATCCTTACTGTGCACTCGCACTAGGAGCACTTGGATTCGTCACATACGGCAACAGCACCTCACAGTGCTCCTGATACGGCAGCGAAGACACCTCTGGCCCCGGGTACTGTAGCGACGCAACCCTCGGACTAGTAACCGTAAATTGCGGCCACTCGAACCCAAAGAAGAAGTCAATAGTTGAATCATACGATCGTGCCTTCAAGTAAGCCGGATCGACATTTGGGTTCCCAGTCCGGGCAAACGCACCCCACATATCTTGGACAGCGTTGGTGTAGTAAATATCCTCAGGCACGCGCACGGGCTGATCAAAAATATAGTATGTGCCGAACACCTCGTACAGATCGCTACTATGACACCGGTAGTATGGAGTATCTGGTTCTCCCACGGGAAAGGTACATAAATCGTAGAAGTCATAGTAGCTGAGTGCGTAGCCTCGGTTGTGGATGTAGAACCAGTGGGATTTGAAGGCCCATGAGGCCGCGGCGATCCACTGGAGTAGGGTGCCGTCGCAGTAGAGTTGGCCCTCAGTGCCGAGGTGGACTGAGGCGTTGTAGACCGAGGTGTAGGTTGTGCTGCCGTTGTACACCGTGTTGTTGGTGATTGTGTAAAGACCTGAGTTGAGGGCCGCTTCTGCTTGGGCTTCGTTGATGGCGGCGTCGCTGATGAGGATCTCTAATGCCTCGCTGAAGTTGCTCATACTGGGCCAGAGAGTTGTGGTTGCGAGGGATTGGTATTCCTCAAGCATGTTGCCCGTTAGCACATTGACCGAGTTGATGTACTGTGCTCCGAGTGCATATCGGGCTTGCGTGTAGTCGGCAGAGTAGTGGCCGTCAATGACAGTATACCAACTGATGCTGTTGTTGGTGATGTCAAGCAGTGTCTCTGCGGGTAAAGACCGCAAACAGGAAGCCCGCTGCGTGGCTGTGCCGTTGCAGAATTCCCCAATGTAGGGTAAGGCGTAAGCCGCGGCGACTTCGGCAGTAGCGACATTCGACTTTCCGGATTGGACGATACCATTCTGGAAGAGGTCTTCGCCCATGATTGCGGGACATGTGATCAGATCATTGACTGATGATCCGCCGGCAGATTGACCGAAGATTGTCACGTTTTTCGGGTTACCTCCAAATCCAGCGATGTTTTGCCTAACCCAGCGCAATGCTTGGATCTTATCGGTCATCATGTAGTTGCCGTTGAGCTCACCATCATCGAGAGCCAGAAGGCCGAATATGTTGACGCGGTACTGACTTCCATTTAGCAATAGAGATAATGGCTATTGGGAAAAAAGGACATACATTAAACGAGACAACCACAACATCAGAGCGAGACGCAAGACTAGCCCCATCAAAAGTGGAGTCGGCTGCTGAGCCTTGTGTATCCCCACCACCATATATCCAGACCATGACGGGCTTTCCATTGTCAGGATCCAAGGAGTCGCTTGACGGAATGTGTGGCGTCCAGACATTGAGAAACAGGCAGTCCTCACTATTCCCCCAGGGGTCTGAGAAGTAAGCAGTATTCCTAAGATATTCTAGGTGTGTAACATACTCAGACCATACGAGTTGCCATCAAAATATCCAAACTGCAAGCAGGCCGGTCCGTAACTCGTGGCGTTTACATATGGAATAGTATGGTTCCACGGCTGCGCCGGTTGAAATCGCAGATCTCCCGTCGGGGGCTGAGCAAAGCGAATCCCAGCGAAGCGAAAAGCCATGTGGTCCCTCATGCCCTCGAAAGTCGTACCATTGTAAGTGACATTCACACGGGGGAAACCAGAGTAATCCGTATCTACTTTGTCAACAAGAGGGGCGCTGTTGGTGCACAGAAAGGGGAGGTCGGAGCTTGAATTCGTGCTGCTCTGAACAACACCGCGCCATGAAGTAGGGGATGAGGAAGAGCATGATGACCAGAATAGCTGATCAGCGGTGATCCTGCCGAGATATTGCTGATAGCTGAATAAGTTCTCGAAATTGACGTATTCCTTGCAGCTCAGCAATGTCTCATTCTGTTCTGTGCACACCGCATTGGCACCGGCGTAACTTGAGGGCGTATTGACAAATAGTGCGCTAGGCTTAGTCCCATGAGATGTCCAGTTGCCGTCATTCTCGAAGAAGACAGTCGTATCATCACTCCGTGTGTCACCAGTGGCATGTACATGTGTTGGCACTGTGGCAACGGCTGCCGCGATAAATACAGCGGGCGCCGCCAGAACATTGAGAGAAATAAACATCCTGTTGCCCTGCTACGGATTGATTCCTATGGCTTCGAGTCAGACAAATTTGGCTTCAGCGGCACACATTGCAGCTTTATAGCCCAGAAGTATCTTGCTTTAGCCAATATGCTACACCTTTATCAGGCTATTTGCTCTTGCCGTCCGTTGATCCGCATTACCCCCGCTATGATGACATCTGCAGGGTGGAACTGGCCCATTTTCTACTCAAGCACGTTGCGGGGAATGAGGCGGGGGCGAGTGGAGATGGATGCGATGCTTTAGTGCACCGTGCGCCAGATTGCTGTGTGGGGGTGAAGGCATACCCACCCGCGCCCACATTTACATCATCCTGATAGGCTCGGTTTGCCATTATCCTTCAGGGACTCGAACCTGTCAGTCGGCTGCTTGCTATTAACATCCCGATCAAGGCAAGTCTCCGCAATGTGGACCAA
Source organism: Aspergillus niger (assembly GCF_000002855.4). NCBI lineage: Eukaryota > Fungi > Ascomycota > Eurotiomycetes > Eurotiales > Aspergillaceae > Aspergillus > Aspergillus niger. The sequence continues at coordinate 1,445,882 of NT_166527.1, read as the reverse complement.
CGCAGAGACACTTAATGCTTAGCCGTGCTTGTTCTCCGCAGACACAGTGTCGTAGGAGTTCGGAGGTGTGGATGTACTGAAAGGTAGGTCGTTAAGGGTGTATAAAGCCGCGTTGGGGATTTCCTTTTTATTTTTTTTTTTCTGGTTTTCTTTTTTGCCTCTTCAGATTTTGATCAAGTGTGCAGTCATTTGAGTGACGGGTTGTGGGGAAATCCCGAGGACACAAGTAATTGATCCACTTGATTATCGCAGGAAGTATATGACTATCCTCAAGCATCTAAACTGGGTATATGGACTCTCTATTATCATCTCAATAATCGATTGGAGTAAATCCATGGGCTATCTTCCAAGCACCACTGATTGGATCACGCTCATTTCGCAAATAATGCAGAAAGCTTTGTTCACGGTAAGGACTCCACCTTGCGATCTCTTCATCTGTTGTTCCCGGAGGGAAGCCGTCTTGGACGCGGAAGAGGTTTATGGGTCTGATGCGTGCCTCTTCAGGGACGAGTTCTGTGACTGCTGTCCCGGCATCCACATCCGAATCCACCGAATATGGGCTTGGCACAAATTCCAGTCCTGGAGTGCTGGGTTGACTTCCAAGATCTGAACCGAATATGCTAATATCAGAGTCTTCACAATGTGAGTATTGGAGTTGATTCGTCGACTCCGGTAGTCCTTCAGTTGACTTCATAGCTACCGCACACACTTCTTCGATTGTTATTATTGTGTGCGACCACCTTGCCCCAGTATTCACTTTATAGAACGCCTGCACTGCAGGTGCTTGACCTGCTAGGCTTAGTGCTGTTTGTCGAAGCTTGGGTTCTCGGCATTTTAGACTAGTGAACCACAGGGGTATTGAGATACCGAGTTCAAGCGTGAGTGGAGGTTGGGAACCGTCTGATCGAGCCGACGCACCTAGCGCGAACTTAGACTGATCCACTATGTTCTGGAATTGCAGAAGGTATGCGTCGTTTGCGGTCTCCAACTGACATGTGGACGTTCCGATCATTACGTATAGCATCTCGTGATAAGCGAGAAGAAGGGCGCCAGTGCTCATTTGCTGCGGTGATAAAGCCCCTTTCATGCGCAAGGTTTCCATCAAGTCCGTGAACGCAGCGTGCCACACCTTTAGTCTACCAAATAGAGCGAGTCGTTGATTGACTAGCTCAGGAGGTGGCTGGAAGCCATCGGACTTCAGCAAATGTGGTAGGCAAACACGCTGAAAAAGCTGAGTCTCTGTGAGTAAGAGAACAATTGCCTCGCGAGCCGATTTGAGGGAAGTAAACCCCTGTGTTAATACATGCTGAACATCGGGTAGTAAAGCGCCGACTGGAACAGTGGAGAAGTTGAGCGCTGTCGCCCCGAGACGGATAAATATCGGAACGATAATATCCTCCAACCATGCAGCTTTCGATGACGATACGACCCCGGAAGCGATCTGACCACGCAAGGTGACAATGAGTTGCACGCCTTGACAGTAAAGCCGAGTAGCTTGTGCCGCACCACCCTGGAAACCTTCAATGCACATAAAGAGTATACAGCTTACCAGTCCGACCAAGACATCCCCGTCACCGCGCTCTAGTCGCTGACGGACTTGGGACATTGAGCGGGAATACCAGCTGATGGCGTCTCGGTGGTACTGGTTGAGGAGAAGGACATCTCTCTGGCGTAGAAAAGCTATGTCTGGACATGGCTCCGGGCTTTCGAACAGGGTACTCAGGGAGATGATGGCATCCCACACAGCGGGTTCGCTGCGGCAAATCTGCGGAACGATGGTACTCCAGAAGTCAACTTCCAGACCCCCGCCGATAAACAGGGCAATATGTTGGAAGTAGTAGGCAAATGCGCGACGCTCCTTCCAGACTGTATCCGGTGCCGATGATAGGGGCTTGTCGAGAATTGAAAGAGTCGCAGGTGTGGAGGAAAACGTGCCTAAATTTGGGCCTTCATACTCGCATTTACGGCCTGTCTTGCTGCATCGAAGACAGCTTGGCTTTTCCTGTCCACACTTGACTCTCCGGACCCTTGAGATGATACTTATAAGCTTGCGCCGCAGAGATATGGATATGAAGCACCTACTTGCAGGTTTTGCAACCCCGCCGCGATCTCAAGGGACCAATTACCGCATCCCTCACATGGGTGGAGGGAGGAGCACGCATATTGCCAGCATCATCCGTGAGGTCAATCAGCTGAATGATGCTTAGAAAACATATTAGCAGCACAAAAGAAATTGGCCGAGAGACTCAACGAGAGAAGGAATGTTGGAATGGCAGCGATGACTTGTTTCATGATGAGGCGATAATCGGCCCTGACACGTGAGTGGCTGATTTGTGACAAACTAGTCACGTGGCGCTTGGCTAAGGGACAGGATCGCGCAGGCTACACCGCATACAGTTAGTCTGACAGTCTGGTTGATGAGAAAAGGGGCACATTGAAGATAATCAGATTTGACCAATTTGATGTTTATCTTATCAATGATTGGGTGTTAGTAGGCCAGACTTCCAGTTGTTGTCAACGTTGCAGAGTTCTGGCCAACCTTGGTTCAGATTTCGGCAATAGTGGCCTTGCCACAACCCGACATTGCTCACTGTGCGGGTTTGATGTTACAGTACGCGCGGCATTTGCTCTTTCATAGCTCGTATCGTGTTTGCTTTTTGTTGTCCTCTTTTCTGCTCACCTACTCGCTCACTTGGTTCTCCCCCTATACCCATACTGCCTCTCAGCCAGTCATTCCCACCAGGTAAAGCTGCAAACCAGTCCCTAATTGACAATAAACTGCGCAAACAGTATTACATCCGATATAGAATCATTGTTATGATGGGAGAACATAAGATAGGTTGAGAGGCAGGTCAAGGCAACAATGCGATCACATGACCCTATCCGAACTCTACTGACGCCCAAACTGGAATCTGGACGAGCTCACAGTCATCGTATCTTCTTTCGAAAGCGGCTATTATATGCTTAAATGTCTTATCCTTGATCAAGAAATCCGATATGAAGAATAAAGCCAGAATCCCAAACCAGTAGAAAATCCCGCCCTAACACCGCCCAGACGGCAGAGAGTCGACTGAACACGTCAGATGAGGATAAAATGGCCGCCAACGTCGACCTATACGAGCACAAGATCTGTGCGATGACCTCATCAGCTCAGCCAGTCCCAAGGAAAGGGCAAGAATACCCGCCTCGACCGAAGCAGGATCATTTTCCGCATTCGTTGGACCAGCCCCAATTGGACTTTAGACGATGTCATGCAACCAACCCTGAGCCAATGACTTGACGTGGGCGGCTCGTCCCGGGGACTGAATGCGGGGAAATCCGGGGTACTTCACACTCATTCCAGACTGGGAAAGATACCCCATCTCCCCCAGAGTCCAGCAACAACCTAATCGGCGATTGCATATCCAACTAGCCGCAACCCTATACTATGGATCGGCAATTGACTCCGATATAAATATGCCTACTCCCTTCTGGGTATGGGATGGTGGGTTGCTTCTCAGCTGATCCACACCCCCTTCTACTAGTAGCACATTCACTGCATCTTAGTCTCCTGCAATCATGGCAGACAATGACACACCCGACCGATCATCACTCCAATTGAAGAAAGACATCGCGACTGCCGAGCATGATGAGAATGTTGGTGCGATCGAGTCGACCCCCGATGTGGCCTATGGCGTAGGCGGCATCCGCGGCCTCTACCGATAGGGTACGATTTCGGGTCGGCGACCCTGGCCTCACTGGGCGGATTCTCCATGGGGTATGATATGGGGGTCATTTCCATTATCAATGTGATGGATCAGTTCCACGCAGTATACCCTCGTTCCGAATCTGCATTCGGAAAGGGCCTGATGACAGGAATGTTGCTGCTGGGTGCATTTGTCGGCTGTCTCTTCATGTCCTACCTAGCAGATCGCATCTCGAGAAAGTGGGCCATCACAGTTGTCGTGGTGATCTTCGACATCGGCGCTATTCTACAGACTGCAGCCGTGAATTACGACATGCTAGTTGCTGGCCGCTTTATTGGCGGTATTGGCGTGGGCACTCTGGCCATGGTACGTACCCCTTTTCCCTCCTGCGGCCTCCTTTCCACCTGCCTATCTACATACTGATCCTTAACCCCCTCTGGAGGGTGCACCCCTCTACATCTCCGAAACCTCACCCCCCGAACTTCGCGGAACCCTCCTGGTCCTCGAATCCATTTCCATCACCCTCGGCGTCGTCATCGCCTACTGGATCACCTACGCGACACGCTACATCCCCAGCGAAGCCTCCTTCCGCCTCCCCTTCGGCCTCCAAATGGTGACCGCCACCCTCCTCGGCATTGGAATTCACCTCTACCCCTACTCTCCGCGCTGGCTCGCCCTCGTCGACCGCCAAGACGACTGTCTCTCCAGCCTCTCCAAACTCCGGGGCCTGCCACGCACCGACCCCCGCATCCAGGCCGAATTCCGCACCATTGTCTCCGAAGTCACCTACCAGCGTCTGGTCCAGGAGCGCCGTCATTTCGGCGCTACGGGCCTAAAACTCGAGCTCGTCTCCTGGCTGGACCTCTTCTCCCGAAGTACCTGGAAACGCGTCGCTGTGGCCTGCGGCGTGGGGTTCTTCCAACAGTTCTCGGGGATCAATGCGTTCATCTACTACGCGCCGACACTCTTCCAATCCCTAGGGCAGTCGGATAGCATGTCCACCATTCTTTCTGGCGTGTTCAATGTCATCCAGGCTGTGGCGGCAGTGATATGCGCGTTCATTATCGAGGGAGTTGGACGCCGCGCACTAGCCATTTATGGTGCCTTTGGAATGGCCGTGGCTTACATCATCATTGCTATCTTGTCCGGGCTGTATTCAGATGACTGGGCAGGACATGTAGCAGCGGGCTGGGCCTGCGTGGCCATGGCATTTGTGTTCATTTTGGTCTACGGCGTGTCGTATTCGCCGTTGGGGTGGGCCCTGCCGGCGGAAGTGTTTCCTAATGCGTCGCGGTCGAAGGGCGTTGCGTTGGCGACGTGCACTATCTGGCTGTCGGATTTTATTGTCGGAGTGGTGACACCCTCCATGTTGTCGGATATCGGGTACAGAACGTATGTGTTTTTCGCGGTGATGTGTACGTTGGCTGGGGTGTGGGCGGTGCTGTTGGTGCCGGAGACGAGCGGGAAGACGTTGGAGGAGATTGATGGGTTGTTTGGGGATGCGGGGGCTAGGGCGGAGAGGGAGATTGTTAGGGATGCGATGGTGTCGGCGGGGGATTTAAGGGGTGTTTAGGACTTAAGGGGGGTTTGTTTATAATTTCTTTTAATTTAAGGATAGTTCTTAATGGAATGATCATGTTTGATTGCTTCGTATGTTGGGCGAGCGAAGGACTGACTGAACAAGTGGTGATAACGAAGGGATGATTAGGTTAGAGGTTCAGCGGAACCAAGTGAGTAATTGCAAGTTGGATGCTCCCTGGGAAGGCACTCCTCCGACTCTTGCCCCCCCACCATGTATTTCCCCCGTCAAAGACTGGAGTTGCATCTCAGACTCCAGAATCATCTTGGAATCGCGCATCTGGATTCCAGCGATTTTCTTTCTTGTCCCACCATTTCTTCCACCCCGCGCACCCATCGTCAATTTGGGCCCTTGCGGTCTGGTCTGGATTGATATCTTTCTTTAATAGCTCCTGAACCTTGTCCTTATCTTCAAGGATCTGCAAAGCTAAGCCACCGGAGGCATGCCAGGCAATGTGGCAATGCAGCAGCCACGTGCCCGGGTTATCAAGCTTGAACGCAATCACAACATACCCATTTTTGGGTAGCAAGACAACGTCGCGACGAGCTGGATTTTTGTACGTGAGGCTTTCGATGAATCCCTGCATGGCGTCAGGATCGCGAGCAACGTCATCGTCGAATGAATCGTATGATTGCTTCAGCAGAGCAAAGTCATGGCCATGCAGATGCATCTAGTGTGACATCAATCTCATTAGCCCAATTCGTTTGTAGTGCGTAGGGACGTAGCCCTAATGAGAGAGTAACCACCCTGCTCGAGAGACTTACCGGGTGCGCCGCAGGAATAATACTCTCTCCCGGGGGCTTTTCCTCCTCATCTTGATGCCCACCGTCTATCACCATATATGCCCAAGTTGGTTCGTCCGAGTTTGGGTCCGAATTCAATTCGAAGAGAGCAGCGTTTGCAGGCCAGGTATGGTTGTCGTCCAGGTGATTGATAGTCAGATCTTGGTAGTTCACCCAGGCAGGTGCCCCGTTGACCTCCCATGCGCTCCATGTCGGATCGGTACCATTCCATCCTTCAGGGGGCATTGTAAAATTATCTTGTTTCAGGACGTCAAACGGGAACGTGACCCGTTTCAGTTGATCGGGTGTTGGCTTCGGTACAGTCCAAGGGAACATCGGAATCAGCTTGTCATGGTCTTCATCCCGACACTGTCCTCCATAGGGTGGTCTATATGGGGTGGATATGGGATCCTCAGTATCATTGGGATTGTACTGGAAGATACCCTGTCTTTCATTTGGTTCACAGTCGAAATTGTGACAGCCCGTGGCAGGCCAAGTTCGAATCCAATAATTCCGGTTTGTATCTTCGGGCTCGGATTTGGTTTCCACGATGACGTGGTATCGCTGGCCTGAATCAATTGTGAGAAAATTTATCAATCACTCCCCAGGAAAGACCAACCAATTCCAATATATATTGACTCCATATCATAAGGTTCTACGGGCACCAAATCTGCACCGATGACTTTCATCTTATGTTCGTCGATGCTGAAAATGAATGCAGTGTCGGTTGCCGCATTAATTAGACGAAGAAGATACTTCTTGCCCTGTGGCCATTTATTAGGATGGATGCATTTGCCCAAGGGAAGTTTCAGCTTACCGGCTTGAGCTTGTCTGTCTTGTATCGGTTGTCCTGATAATGACCCGCGAAGCTGCCTAAATGGGGTTACTACTATATCCAAACACAAGCATGAAAGGTCACCAATACCAACCTTTGTCATTGATGAGAATGCTAGCCATCGGAATCCGAGGACCATGCTTTTCCACCACTTGATAAGTCCATTTTGCAAAGGCGCTCTGGTGAACGTGGTCGGCTAGCATCAAAGGCTCTATAGTTTCATCGTACTTTTCAAACCGATGCAGGTCCGTAGATAGTCAACGGGCCAAGCATGCCATCGGTGTATTGGAGACTGTAATGGCTATGGTACCAGGTTGTGCCATACTGAACCGCTTGAAATTCGTAGGTGAAGGTATCGTTCACGGCAATAGGACATTGGGTGACACCTGGAACACCATCCGAATAACCGGTGTTTAACATACGGATGCCATGCATATGAATTGCAGTTCCGTTCTTATCCACCTTGTTCGTGACATGGACACCTGGTGCTTGTTAACATGCAATCTTGGTGATGGATAGGGGTAACCCTTACGAACGGTATCGCCCCAGCACGCCTCTATTATACTTCATTAGTACGGTTAATCTTGGATTTCCTCACACGGGGACCATACGAATTCGAGGACCAGGATACGAGCCGTTGATGTATTTTCCCTCCGGGAAAGCGACACCATCGGGCTTAAGCGCTTTATCCGACGCCAGTTTAGTCACGTTAACGTAGACCTGGAGGTTCTGCTGTTAGCTTGTATTCTAAGAACTAAAGAAACTTCCCTACCTACATCTCGAATTACGCCTGTGGGTGCTTTTATCTCATAGTCCGTATCAATATCATACTGCTCGTCCTGGATGTCTTTTTCCAATGGCTGAAGCCAAAGACTCTGGTTTCCATCCGGTAGGGCAATGTATTTGTTCTTTAGTCCCGGATATTGGCATGTAAAGCCATCTATGGCACCAAGGGGCGGGAATTCCAGCATATCTGACGGGTCAGCCTGACCGGCTGCCGCAGTAGGCGAGGTTGGGTATTCTACTCCCCCATTTGGTGGAAGCGGATACTGCTGGGACGAGAACAAAGATTGAAAGCTGAAAAAATGGACAAGAGCTGTCCAGCAAATTTCCAAAAGCATCTTGATCCAAGTCACCGTCGGAATTCCGACAGCTACAATGGCCAGCCAACTGTCTTGACTGAGCTCATAAAAAATTCCTCCGATCGGGAGGAACGAGCAGTAAAATAACCCCACATAGTGGAGGGCGGTTCTACATCAATGCAGTTAGAAGCTTGGTGTTTACGTCAAAGACTTCCCGTGCGGAGCGACTGCCACCATAAGGTTGCATAGTTTGAAGTGACATATACCGGAGAGCTTCGGATACATCTTCCGGAGAAGGAAAACCCGTGTTCGGTAAGCTGTCATATAGGGTTTTAGACTCGGGACTCGGCTCGATTGTAAGTTGTTATATACATTTTCTCCAGAAACCTTGTCGTTGCTTGGCTCGACGACGTGCAATTGTAATCTATCATTGATTTCTGCAGTTTACAATGCACGCTGCGTCGGCAATCAAAGCGAATATGGTATACAAACCATCGATGTGCAATGCTGTATTTGGGAGTAGATTAACACATCGTGTATTAAGCTAAGAAAAGACCGTCGCAAAGCATCATCGAGTGTGTATTCGAGATAAGAAGGGAGGGAAAGAGTCGCGGAGACGTCCGCACAATCCGAAGCTCAAGCATGCGCACTTTCCGCATTCCGAATGACAGATGGGACCCCGCAAGGGGTTCCACGGTAGGGTATGTAACACAAGGCGATAGTCGGCGCCGAACAATACAAGGTAAGTTGCATCGACGGGAGAGCAGTCTCGTCGCATGACGTTGAGACTCCCTATGGAGTGCGAAATCCGCGGACATTAACTGCGAATTGGAGAGCCATCGACACCAAATTATTTGGTGAATCTAATAAGAACCATCACGACCTCAGGTATGTGCGATTCATAGATTGGTCATGCGAAAATCTCGGGTTCGGCTATGAGAAAACATCTTTTCGAGTCTGTGCCGTCATCGACAGTGAGAGCGACGAGTGAAGAATCGCCGCATTCAGTCAAATGGATTTCCAGTATTCCTCTTCATCGACGATAGCAAAAAGGATTTTTATCTTTGAATCCCGCAATTTGCCTAGTGGCATGATTGGTGATAGGTGACGCTCTGTCTGCTGGATGGCGATTAATCTTTCTTTTCTATAGACGGGGAACCGTTCGAGGACTCTGTAGTATAACCTGAGGAGAAAATGGCCACTGTAGGAATTCCATGCAGTGATGTGCCATGACTCACAGGTATAGAAGGCCTACTATAGGTATCAAAGTTTTCCTTGTCTTCGGACTGCTCCTGGTCGAGGCAAAGCCCCGGAAGAGGCGGATCATTGCGCAGGCGACAGTGGCATCAAACAACCGCATTAGCTCCTGCACGGGGGCGAAAAGGAAGATCGAAATGCCCTAGAAGATATCTCACCCTGCCTAGACTTCCGAAAAAAAATGAGTACGAAGTATAATTTCAGGATCTCATAGGGTTACTCTATAAGGAAAATCTAAGTGCAGAGACATGGAATAATGGTCAAACAGAGCTCGTTGGCAGACGTTCACACTTTTCAGCAACAGCCCCTGCACGAGTAGCCTGATGTTAGTGCAGAGACTTGCTTACGCGTGTGGTGGATGTTGGTAAGGCCCACGGGTGGGGATCGCTGATGGCCTGCTGTGCGTGCTGTTGGCTTGGGCGGGTCAGCTGGGTATGAATTCGGGCGAGCCGACTGGGAAATGCATAGACGCTAGATGCAAGCAAAGTAACCAACCGAATAAAATGCTGATCGTCGGATGCTAACTACTTGCTGCAGTGCTGACCATGAGCCAGGGACGTTGCAGGACCCTAGGTGAAGTTCAACCTAGCCGGGTGGGGAGGTCAATGTGAGTCTCAAGAACGCCCGAGAGGCGACTGGATTGGGTATCTCCACCTGTGGATCAAATGCAGGGTATCTAGTCGGGGTTGTAAAAATGGTTCATCGAAGTGGTTTCCGGAGTTAATGCTGGTGGGATGTCTTGATGCTGCCGGGGGAACCGTTAGGAAGACCAGTTGCTCTGCTGAGCGGGAACTTGATGAGGTAAAAGTAATCGAGGACTTGTGTCGCCTGTAGCCAACCAGGTGAAGATCTGCATTGCTCGAGTGTTTCGAATGTCATACTGAGCCGAGTTAATTTGACATTAAGGAATCGAAACTAGACGATCAATGAGTTTCAGAACATGATGCCTTACCACGAAGCATATGAAATCAGAACTAGATGGTAACGTAAGCGGCAAGCGAGTCGGCCACGTAAGCGAGTCGGCCATTTATTGAAACTCGTCCGCGCCTCCGAAAGCGATGCTATCCAAACAGCTATTACACCACTAAAAATGTCTAAATTATTAAAAAAGTGGGTGGAATAAGAGGGCAGACTCTGCTTAGTAGTTAAAGTTATTTAGAAAGCTTATATAAAGTTTATTTATAAAGCTGTACGTATTTTTCAAGTTCCTTGATTAATATTTTAAGATTACTTGAATGGACTCAAATTTTATAAGAATATTAGAGCCAACTCATATAAATTAATTTTTATAGAAAAAGAATCGCTTGAAAAATGGATTATATTATTAGATCAATATAGTACACTATTAAAGCATTTTCAAGTCCGTGAAATAGTAAATCTACTACTTTAAAAGCGCGGTTAAAATATAACTATTTCTATCAGATAAAAATAAATTACTAACTACGTTTCAAGGCATGATTTCTTGAAAAGTTGATATAGCTGTTAAATAAATTATAAACAAGTAAAATGCGAAGAATCTGAAGCTATTCAGATATAATTCAGACGCGTACAAACCGCTATATTAATATACGGTATTATTGATAAAGATATCTATAATTTTGATGAAACTGGCTTTGTTATAGATATTCTAGATACTACTAAAATTATTATATATTTAATATATCAAGGAAGATCCTTTCTTATATAATTGGGAAATCGCGAATAGATAATTTCAATTAAATATATCAATGCTGCTGGATGGGCGCTGCCAGCATATTTAGTATTAAAAGTAAAAATACATATTCAAGCTTAGTATAAAGAAAGTCTACTATTTTTCTGGAGAATCACTATATTACTAAATAAATAAATAATACAAGAGATTAGTCAAGCATGGCTTAAAGATTACTTTATTTCTTATATTAAAATATAAAGAACAGGCTGTTACGGACTCCTGCTAGTTAACCTACTAGCAAGGCGGACTCGCCAGGCAGAAAGCGCCGATAAGGGCAGCACTCGGGCAAAACCAAACTATTATTTAGCACAATTGGAAATTGCCATTACTACGCCCGGAACGGCCATACATCACGTGACCATCTACCATCGGCCTACCATCGGAGATATATCCAGGATATATAGGAACCTCAGAATCAATCACCGATCTACCCTGAAGAGTATATGATATGATATACGAAGAATAAGATATATAAGAACTCTCACTTATATATTTAGTTAGTTCTATTCTTCGTGCTCAATACAACTGTTTTTAAGTAATCATACATTTAGAAAGCTTAGCTACAGAATACTCGTCTATACTTACTTATAAATAATTATATAATACTATTTAGTCTTACTTCTCTTCTCTCATCCACGACCTAGTTATCTCTTAGATAATCATCAGTCAATACCACCTCGACGTAGTTCGGCGGTACGTATACCAACGGGACTAAGCTAACAGGGACAGAAGAGCGATTCTAGAATTTAACATATTAAGTACTAGTTAATACAAGTATTTACTATTATAACCATCTATTATATCAACCACCTCAAGCTCGCCACGAACTCCGCAGCAGGATTCCAGTACCCAAGGAGGAGGACAGCAGCAGGGCCCAATGACACAAAAATTAATAAGCATAATTAGCTAGTTGTAAGAAAGCATCACCGTCTTAAAACAGAGGAACCAATTACTCAAAAATCACTTAGCAGTTAAATTTGTCAAGATCCGACCACCGGAACCATTCAATAGTAACCAATCAAGGCTTAGAACTTTCTTGACTTAATTAGACTTATATCTTAATATAAATAAAGAGAAACTTAGAAATGAAATTAACAAGATCTTCTTTACGTCCACCTACCTAACTAGAACGGCATTTAACTGGTTTGAACCATACATCCGCGATTACCAGGGAAAACCAGTAGGCGAATAGAACAATGATACTAAAAGAATCTTCGCCAGCTACGCCAGATTCAAGAAACATCTTGAACAAATATTCGGAGACATCAACACAGCACGCAATGCTGAACAGAAGCTATAACAATTCAAATAAACTGAATTAGCATTTAAATATATCTCCGAGTTCTTGCAAGTTATCAATCACCTGGACTGGAACGAGAACGCCTACATCACACGATTCAAGAAAGAACTCAAGATGGAGATCTAAAAAAAACTCATCTAATAAAAACAATCAGAAATACTGCAACAAATAATTACAGCGGCAGTTAAGATCAATAATAAGTTATATAAGTACAACACAAAATAAAAGAAAGACTAATAAACCAGTAAGTTTATACTTTAATAAAATAACTAATAGAACTACTAAACTAATAATAGACGACCAGCACAATCTAGAAGTCTGGAATACAAAGATTCCTACAGACCAAAATCAATAAAGCTGAATATAACATAGCATCAGACTCGATAAAACAGAGTATCTAAGAAGAAATTTAAAAGACATAAAAAAAACTACTTATATTTTAATTATAGCAAGACAGATTACCAGTCAAAGAATTACAAATAATAGCAGTAATAGTCTTAGAAACAACTAAGAGTAACAGACGAAGATTAGTCAGAAATAAATAAAAAAACTAGAAAAGTCTATAACACTAGTATCAGACCAGCAGGAATTTAGATAGAATCTATAATACTATTACAAGATAGCAAGAAGCTACGAGCCACGCAACAAGAATAATTACTAATACTAATTAGTAGAACATACTAAGATTAATTAAAACAATAAATCCCAGTAGATGAGCCAATAGTACTACCAGAGCAGCAGAACAAGATTTACTAACTCCATAAATTATTTAATTAGTTAACAGAGATTAATAATAATAAGCCAGCTCTAGAAAATAAATATTCTAGTATAATTTAAAACAAGTTTAATCTCCTGGACGAAGAATATAGTATACAAATAGAGGACCTCAAACTCAGCAGAAAGAAACTTATTAATATATTAAATATCCCAGAGAAAATTCTATTAAAAAATAATAAAATCTGCCCGACGCAGCGAGGCAGCAACAAGGAAAACCAAGAACTAAATAAAAATAATATTATATACTAATTAGATAGAATTATCACAGAATACTAAATAAATCCAATATAATTCTATATTAAATTAAAGAAACTCATGCAGCACTGCCCACATTGGAATCTCAGATATTAGAAAACATAGAATAAAATATAAGAGAAACATCTAATAAGATGTCCCACTTATCCAAGAATATATAATCACTGCGGACATGATAATAAGAATTACTATTAGCAACTACACATGGTCAACTAAAAGAAGGAAGTATTTGGAATACACCCATGATATGATAATCCAGAATGCATGTGTATATACTTTAAAAAAAATCCAAGATATAAGAGGCATGACGAGCTTTTTTAAATTATATATTATACTAATATATACTCCACGTACCATAACTAGAAGTATATCATAGGATACAAACCTGAAGTACCAAATATAATTAAAATTAAATAAAAATACTATCCATATTGTAATTTAAATTATTTATATATAAAATACCAACGACACCCACACCACGAGTTCATGCATTGGCTAGCATATTATAATAACCAATGTATGATACATTACGCCGCAAAAATCGAAGAATCGAGATTTCCAAGAAAATTATCTAAATAGAATAAATCTAATTAGTTAAAATAGTAATTGGCGGCTACTAAATTAGAAAGACACTTGAAAGTCTAGATAACTATACTAGATTAAACAGTTTAAGTACTGGTAGACTCTGGTATAACTAGAAATTATATATATCCATAATTTATACAACAGCTTGGTATACTCGGAAAACAAAAAACAAAACTAGAATCAATTACAGGACTGAACAGAGAGAATCTGGAAACTCTCATATTAATAGTCAAATCAGGAACTGTATCTATAGCTGTAATAAATCATTTCAAATACATAGATTTCAACGTGATATTATTAGAATAATATGATATTATATTAGGAATTCCATGGCTCAGGAATCATAATCCATAGATTAATTAAAAAACTAAAAATCTCTAGTTCACAAATTATAATTATTTAAAATAATAACAGTAAGAACTAAATATAGGATCTAGATCTATATGGCCCGCTATATAACACAAGACTGAAGCGAGGACTAAACAATCTATTAAAAAATTAAAAACACCACGGAAACCTAACACGCTAGATATTATAAGAAACTCAGAGAAAAGTAGCACCTCAGATATTATAAAACAGATATTAGTAGTAATAAAACTATCATAGATTAATAAGCTAATACATCTACTGGAATGGACACCGGACACACTACAAGAATACTATAAGCTATGTCTAAGTAGTCTTAATAAAGATTAGAATCATGCATATCAGGCCATGGGGCCAGGGAGCCAGATCCAAGAATCTAGATCTAATAACATAGATTAAAGAACTTAGAACGAGTGGGAACCTGGGCACGATAACACAGAACTGAAAAAATTATAAGAACTCTAAGCTATGATTAAGAACAATCCGTGTGTTCTATTATAATATAAGAGATTTAAGAATCTGTTCAAATAACTAGAATAATCTGAATTATTTTAATATGGAAAGTATGACCACACTATTCCTCTTTAAGAAGATAAAATCCTGGGATACAGAAAGATATACCTGATGTTAGAAAAGAAATCACAGATATTACAGAATTATATCAATAATTAACTAGTAAAGAATAATATCAGACTATCCAAGTTATTTATAAAATATGAAGTTCTATTTACAGCCAAGAAAAATAGAATCTTATAATTATACATAGACTATCAACCACTTAATATATTTATAATTAAGGATCGTCATCCGCTATTCTTAATCTTAGAAATCCAGAACAAGATATGAGGGGCAAAATAATTTATTAAACTTAATATTACAGACGCATATTACTGCATACGCATCGCGGAAGAAGAAGAATGGAAAACTGTATTTAAAATAAAATATAAATATTTTAAATATTTAATTATATTATTCAGGCTAACCAACGCACCCGCAACATTTCAATGATTTATTAATAAGATATTAGAAGAATATTTTAACAGATTCATAATCGCCTATTTAAACAATATCTTAGTCTTTTTAAGAACTGAGAAAGAGCATGTCAGGTATATAAGACTTATATTATACAAGCTACAACTACACTGATTATAATATAAATTAAAAAAATACGAATTCCATATATAGGAGACAGAGTTCCTGGGATACTAGATATTTATAAAAAAAGTCCATACTAAGTAAATTAAAATATAAACTATACGGGATTAGTTCTAATCCAAAAATCTGAAGGAGCTTCAGCAATTCATTAAACTAATTAATTATTATTAATAATTTGTAGACGGATACGCCATCCATATAATACCGCTGTTTGAGCTCATGAAAAGGACGCAAGAGTATAAATAAGAAGAATTATAATAACACGCATTTAAAAATATCAAATATTGATTTACCATATTACCAGTACTAGTGCAGCACGATCCAGAAAAAGAAACTACTATCGAGACCAACGCATCAGACTATACCATTGATATACATATAACACAGCTAGAAAATAATGGAAAATCTAGACTAATCATATTCCACTCGAGAAAGTTAGTTCAGGTGGAACTTAACTATAACATCTATAATAAAAAATTACTAGTTATAGTGGTAGTATTTAAATAATAAAAAGTCTATCTCAAAAATACAAAATATACTATTACTATAAAAACAGATTATAAGAACTTGACCTACTTCACAACAATTAAAGAGTTAACCAGAAGACAGGCAAGATGGGTAGAAGTTCTATTATAATACAACTTCTATATCATGCATTGCAAGAAAATAGAAAATGGACACGCAGACGCGCTAAATTACAGACCAGATTATAAATTAGAAGAGAAGACTATCAAGCCAGCTATTTTAAAATAGAATAAAAATAAATTAATCAGCTATAATAAAGCTAATCTCATAGTAATATTAGAAATCAGCAGCGACCTAACCAAATAACTAGCTGATATTACTAAGAATAATAAAATACTTCAAGAAATGAGCAAGAGCTCACTAAATAAAATTACTATTAATAAGAAAGAATTAGCCTACTTCCACAGACTAATCTTTATACTAATCAGTATAAGAATAGAAATAGTAGCTATATACTATAATAAACCACTCAAAGACTATCTAGAAGTCGAAAAAACCACAAAATTAATTACTAGAAATTACTATATTCCAAATCTCAGATAAAAGATACGCGATTATATTAGATAATATAAGATATATATTAGAGATAAACCCGCAAGGCACCAACTCTACGGATAAATATAAGTATAAAAGACACCATAACAGCTATAAAAATCAATAATAATTAATTTTATCAGTCTATTATCTAAATTAAAAGAATATGATATTATCATGGTTATTACTAATCGTCTTACCAAGTACATCCATCTTGTACTAAGTAAAATAATAATAATAGTAATATAAATAGCAGAGCTATTCTTAGGAAATATTATTATAAATTATAGAATGCCAAAGTATATCACATCGGATAGAAACAAGCTATTTATTTTAAAATTCTAGAGATTACTCGTAGATCTTATAAAAATTAAAAAATAAATAACAACGGCTTATTATCCTCAGGCAAACAGATAAATGGAAAGAATTAACCAGATAATCAAATAATATTTAAAATATTATATTAATTACTAATAGAATAATTAGACAGATCTATTATCTATGACATAATTCTTATATAATAATATTAACTATTTAATAATTGGAGTTTTATTATTTTATACTAATTATAGCTACCACCCAAGATTCTTAGAAACACCATTAGAAAAATAATCAGTTGCTAATATAGCCGAAGATATTATTACGTTTACAAGACATATGCATACTCAGCTATCCTAAAACATTGAATTCATAAATCTACGAAGCAAGATCTACTATAATTACTAATATAGAAAAAAACCTAATCTAAAAAGGGGGAAGAAAGTATTTCTATTCCATAGAAATATTAAGATAAAATAATTAAGCTAGAAACTCGACCACTATAAACTAGGATCATTTATTATCAAAGAAAAAAAAGAACCAGTTAATTATAAGCTAAGATTACTAAAATTAATAAATAAAATTTACCTAGTATTTTATATCTTATTATTAAAACCCGCACCAAAGAACGCTAGAATCGCAGAAAATATGGAAATTAACAATAATACCAAATAAGAATACGAAGTCGAAAGAATTCTAAACCACAAGAAAATTAGTAGTAAATCACACTACTTAGTAAAATAAGAAGACTATAATACTTCAAAAAACATATAGAAACCTATTAAGAATTTAACAGGCTGTCACCGGCTTGTGGAAAAGTACTACCAACAGACAAATCAAGATTTATCTAAAAAAAAAGAGAACCAACCAACTGAGTTAGACTAGAATTATCTAATATAATAATAAATTAAGCAGCGTCGTGCTTATCAGTTAGATACTTCAGCTTCTGGAGATTCTCAACACTTAGAGGATTCTTCTCATCCAACCGCTTTAATATATTCAAGTCATAATCCAGCATCCGCTCACTACGATTCTTTAAGAACTGCTATTATTTAAATAAACACGCCATCTTGGCAGAAATACGAGCCTGTTCAGCCAAAGCTTTAGCAAGTTTATTCTATATCTTTGACTAATTTTACTTCAACTCATTCTATTTCTTATTATTATAAAATCGCTTTTCACACTTCTAACCATGACGAGTGCAAGCTGCACAGTTCCAACTTTTCAAATTCATAATACAGAAAACATCTTTCAAGAAACAATATTTATAAGAATTTTTGATAATATAACTATTCTTACAAATCTTATCAGATTAACGAATACGCTCTTTTACCCGATCATAATTAATATAGCGACGAGACATGTTAACCTATCCTGGAAAAATAAGAAACTGAAGGGCCCAGTCAACGCACACAGGAGGACACGCATTTTTATATTTTTTAAAAATAAGAAATCTCAAAGAAGAAAAAGTAATGTTACGGACCCCTGCTAGTTAACCTACTAGCAAGACGGACTCGCCAGATAGAAAGCGCTGATAAGAGTAGCACTCAGGCAAAACTAAACTATTATTTAATACAATTAGGAATTGCTATTACTACGTCCGGAACAGCTACATATCATGTAACCATCTACCATCGGCCTACTATTAGAAGTATATCCAGAATATACGGAAACCTTAGGGTCGACCACCGATCTACCCTGAAGGATATATAATATGGTATACGAAGAATAGGATATATAAGAACTCTTACTTATATACTTAGTTAGTTCTATTCTTCGTGCTTAATACAACTATCTTTAAGTAACTATACATTTAGAAAGCTTAGCTATAAAACACTCATCCGCACTTACTTACAAATAACTGCGTGGTATTATTTAATCTTACTTCTCTCCTCTCATCCACGATCTAGTTGTCTCTCAGATAGTCATCAGTCGATACCACCTCGACGTAGTTCGGCGGTACGTATACCAACGGGGCTAAGCTAACAGGGACAGGGGAGCGATCCTAGGGTTTGACACAGGCCAATATAGTCTTCTTGTATTTGATAGGTATGATTCGCATTTAACATCTTAATTTAATAATATATATTATTAAAATTAGATTATACTTATTTGTATGCCTGCTAATTTCTTATATTTATATTAGTTTTTAAATGTTGCATGCTTTTCGCCTTTAAAGAAGACTTATTAAGATTAAGTTTAACAGCTTATTTATATGGGATATTATTATATTAAGAAGATTAATTTTCTTAATATATATTTAAAAGCCCATACTCAAGCGTTTATTAAAGTAAATATATAAAGTATTTTTAAAGCTTCAGGTCTTGTTTTTCTAGATTTTAATAAGATATTAAAAAATATAATTTTTAAAGAAACTAGTTATTTAAGTAGTTAAAGTACCTCTTCTTCTTTGATCTTTATAAAAACACCAAGAAATTTAAGATAATTTAAGAAGTACGAGTCTATATTATCTTAATTATTTTAATAATAAGATATACCAGCTATACTAATACAGTCAGCCTTATCACACATTTTTAAAGATGTGGAGATTATTTTAAATTATATAATACTACTTAAATATAAAAATTATTAACTACGTGAAGTTCTTGAAAAACGAACTACCAAGCAGAAACGCAATTAATATTAAATAGATAGTTTGAATAACTTTATTATATAAGAAGTGCTTGAGGCTTTTAACTATGCTAGAATATTAGAAGAACAAGCTGGAGATACAGATTCTAAAGAGAATTAATCACGCCGTCGGGTATCTTCTAGATGTAGCGCGTATTATATTATAGAATATATACGTACTAGATGTTCTAATTGAGTAGTATCTTGAGATAGAGCTCTTTAAAGCGTTGAATTAGATGTTTAAAAAGCTTCATTTTTGTATGTAAATCAGAATGATGATCTACTAGCGGGAGGTGGCCGACTCGCTTACGTGGCCGACTCGCTTGCCGCTTACGTTATAGACACTTACTAAGCCTTGTGGCCAGCATCACCCACTCTTCTCAGGTCCAATGAGAAAAATATCCTGAGTTTCCAAGGTGTAGCCAAGGAATTGTGATGGACTGGAGCACGTGAGCGATAGTAGCTTTCTGAATTGGTCTCTGTCTACGACAAGAGTCATGTTAGCAGGTCCAGGTGAACTCTGGTTCGAGCCAAGCCAGAATGGAGCCATCCAAGCTTGGCAGCAGCAGCATGGGCTGGAGAGGAATCATCTTCCTGATTATTGGCTGGAGCTCAAGGTTCAACAGGAGCGAGCATCGACATTCTGACACATCTCACACGCACACTGCTTTCCCTCGGCCAATGGCGGCCCCTCCGTCGCTGAAAAATAACTACAGTCTTAAATTGAACGGGCGTAAGAGAAGCAGCATGATGCGCACGAGGGATCCAACCTGGGCCGGGAGTGGACCAAGGGGGGTCGCGGAGGTCTGACCACCATGAGATTAATTTCCGATGCGTTGTTCCTGGCTTTCCTAACACGATCGGACCCAGAAAAGAAAGCAAAAAAGAAAAAGTCAAATGGGAAAAAGAAATGACAAGCCGGGACAAGATAGACAAGGCCGGACAAGCAACGGAATACGAGAAACAACCAAAAATCGCTATTATTCTTGTTGGACCAAAACGGATGGAAGGGCACGTGGTGCCAAGAAAGCTTGGCCTCTCTCCGGCCGGCGTTGCAGCACGTGCCCCCATCGCGCCCTCTCATTCCTCCGTCCAGATGCACCATCTGCATGCGCTGCTGTCCAATCCCCTTTGACCCCCGGACCATGCCGACGGTTGTGTCCGTCTTGAGGTTACACCGGCCATGCTTCCGTGATTCTGGAAAAATACTTACTCTTTTGCCCGAGTCAGTTATACGGACAGGGCAGATTCCGGCTTAGCATTGCATCACGTCCACCACCTTTTGAGCCCAGCTTGCACAAGCACAATGGCTCAGGTCCGCCCGAAAACCTGTAGATTCGGCCTCCGCCATCAACTCACACCTTCCATAGGCCATATGAACCATCACCAACAGGCCACTAGTCCTAGTCGGGTCGGACGGGGCCGTGCTGCCCCCACCCCATCCACACCCACTTCCCCCCGAATTGACCCATCGACCCGCTCGGGGGACTCCTAGGTACCATTGCATCCAGTCGGCCGTACACCCTCCTTTTTGCCTTCAGCTAGACATGCTAGTATTCTAGCAGCAGCGCTATGCTAGTGTCCAGCTGCAGTGGCCTGTTCGACTCGCTTAAGACTGTCGCGTGTGATGATGACTACGCGACACCCTCTCGCCAACCACGTGCGGCGATATCACGATCCTCCTGGCCAACCACAGCCGCTCTCTGCAAAACGTGCTGATGCTGCTTCTTCGAGATGCATGGATCGGTCGCTGCGCCGGTTAGCTGACAGCCTGACACCTCGAGAGGCACACGCCTGCATGCGATTCTCAATCAATCCCCTTCCTGATACTTAAAAGGCGAGGGATCGCCGCTCACCTTTGCTGACCCTGCTTGTCATCTGCACCTCAAGTTCAGACCATCCCTATCTTCCTTGCAAGTCCCCTTCCTCCTCCCTCCGAGGAATCCTCTGCAAATATGGCGGACTTTGGCCCTCGTGCTCCTCACGGACCCGACATGAACGGCAAGCAGGATTTTGCTGAGATGCACCCCAATGAAAAGGAGGGCTTCGATCGCCTCCTTCGTCCCGATGACAGCTACACGGCAGAGGGTGTCTACTGGGCCGATCTGCCCATTGGGCAGCGTGTCAAGTTCGTCACCTCGGTCGACAACAAGGAACGTAGCCGTCAATGGTCGGCTCTCTGGGCCGAGATCAAGCAGGACCCCCTCTCTCCAATGATGAATTACTTTCGCAACACCATCATTCCCGGTGCTGGTATTGGTCTGGAAGGGTATGTTTACCCCATTCCAATTGGTCTGCATATAGTCCTTTCTAACAGATCTGTCACAGTTACGTCCTCCTGTCCATCGGAAACATCTCCACCCTCTTCCACACTCCTTCTCAGCTTGCTGGGACAAGTACGAACTCTGTAACAAGCAGTGGATCAACGCCATTACCTACCTTGAAATCGTCGGTATCATTATCGGCCAGGTCCTCGTTGGTGTCATTGGTGACTGGGTGGGCCGTCGTTGGGGTTTGCTACAGGATGCCTGGATCATGTTCTTGGGTCTGGTCATGTTGACCTGCGCCTGGGGTGTCACACAAAACGGCTGGGTCATCTGCTATGCTTGGTCGCTTTTCATCTACGGTATCGGTGTTGGTAAGTTATAACCTTCCGCTTTGCATTGGCGGCACGAAGCCCTCCTCTCGAAAGCCGATCGGCTGACTCTTCTCAGGTGGTGAGTACCCGATGACGGCCACCAGCGGTATGGAGAACGCTGTTGGTTCCGGCAAGCTCTCTACTCGCGAGGATCGTCTTCACCGTGGTTCCAAGGTTGTTGGTGTCTTCTCCATGCAGGGTTGGGGACAAGTCCTTAACCAGGCCATCCTCATGATCTTGCTTCTTATCTTCAACGCTGGTAGCGGAGAGGAGCCGATCAGCGAGACCAACACCCAATGGACCTACCGTATCTCCTTCGTCATCCCCATGGTTGGTACTTTCTGGCTGATCTACTACCGTGCATACCACATGAAGGCCGCCAGTAAGCAGCTGGCAGCCACCAAGAAGAAGAACTCGGTCACTGGTTACGACACCGAGTCTCTCCGCCTCACTTTCAAGTACTTTACTCCTCGTGTTATGGCCACTGCTGGTGGATGGTTCGCCAACGACGTTTTCTTCTACGGTGCCAAGCTCTTCTCCAGTGACTTTATCAAGGTCATCAGCCCCAACACCAAGTCTATCTTCGTTACCTGGCAGTGGAGTTTCATCAACTGCGTTGTCACCCTGATGGGCTACTATGCTGCCATTATGTTCGTGGACAACAAGCTCTACGGCCGCAAGTGGATGCAAATCATGGGCTTCTTGCTCTGCTTCATCGTGTACGTGGTGCCTGCCTTCCACTACCACTACTACACCGAAGCCGCCCACATCCACTCCTTCCAGGCCATGTACTTCCTGGGCAGTTTCTTCAACCAATTCGGTCCCAACTGCATCACCTTCCTGGTCGCTGGTGAAGTCTTCCCCACCCCTATCCGTGCCACCGCCCACGGTATCTCTGCTGCCTGCGGTAAGCTGGGAGCTCTGTTGGCTGCTATCCTCTTCAACTACATCGACACTCAGACCAAGTTCTACTTTGTGCCCTGGTGGGGTATCTTCGGCATGTTCCTGACCTTCTTCTTCCTTCCGGATACCACCGGTCTGGATCTCAAGGAGCAGGAGCGCCGCTGGAGATTCATCCGCGAGGGTCGTGAGCACGAGTACCACGGTGTTGCTATTCACCCCAAGCACCTGTCCTTGTGGGAGCGCTTCCGTGGCGTCGGCAAGTACTACGACCCCGAGCTGGACTACCAGCAGCGCGTTGAGGAGTACCGCACTGAGTGGGAGGCCATCATGGCTCGCCGCAGCGAAGAGACCAAGAACGGCGACGATGTCGATTTGGCCTTCGTCGAGGATGACATCTTGGAGGGTTCCGTCCACAACTACTTCCACCGCACCAGCTCGTTCACCAAGAGCCAGAGCGTGGAGAAGGTCACTGAGGCTGAGCCCTCGGAGTAAAAAAGTCACCGCAGCATCTAATTTTGCACCATGCTCTCATCGGCATGGAATGGATATACCCCACACATACCCCCCTCATATATACCCGTCGCTCATCCGATTTCACAGTACCAGTTGGATAGAGATCTCTTCTGGCTTATTTTATACTTCCTAATTTCCTGTTTATATACATTCGATGTCTAAATGGTTGAACGAGGAGCTGAGACATGTTTTTACTGTACCTAATTCAATACAACTCGGCTCCATACCTGTTGTAACTAAAATGTCTATAGTCATGTTTAAATCCATTGTTCATGCCTCTCATATTGTTCAAGTAAATCTAAGTTTGTAGTGTAGTGCTATCAGAACCTGAGCATCAAGGACATGATTCACGCTGTCACAACAAGCGACGTCCAATTCTGAGAACATAAGTCTAAAGCAAATGGCTGACGACAGTCCTACAGAAGCCTTTTCTATTACAAAACTGCCCTCGATACTCCACCTCCCCTTTCGTCCCCATCCAAGTCCAACATCTACCCTCCAGCCGGGAAATGACAATCCCAATATCCCGAAACCCACCACACCCAATCTCCATACCTAGTCTAAGCTAAGCATCAAGACAAGCTCATTCCCGATCTGAAGCCGCACGTGGCGCAAACTCACTGTCATGCCAATGCTTGGCTCTTTGCATCCACAATTCTTGGTACAGCTTGGCTGGATGGAACCAAGACCTTGGCAAGATGGCGGAGATTAGAGTTTGTGGAGCATTCAAGCTTTGTGCCTTTAAGCTTGGTTTTGCGATTATATGGATGGAATGACTGGTGGGGTTAGGTGCGTTGTGGCTTTTCTTTGGGCGGAGTGCTTGGTGTGCAGAATAGGAAGAGGATGGTAGGTAGTATTGTTGATGAGATGATGATTTTGTTTGTGGATGTATGATCAAACTGTTTAGAACATGAGCCAATTTTCTAGTCAGCTATTCTAATATTAATATATTACAGATTCTCTTACTTTGTACGGGTTTTGGTATAAAGATCATGGCTCGAACTGAACTTCTCTACGGTATCCCTGGGTGGATAAATTGTGTATGCCTCAGGCATTAAGACATCCAGCACTAAGCCTAATATAGAACTAGTCCATATGGTACCAGTTTCCGTTTTGGGGTGATGGCCAGTTACTTCATCCTAGGGGTCTTTGGCAGGGAATAGACTTGAATGTGAATATAGTGTATGTATTTGTTAGTGTCAATGCATATTACCCATCTACGCTTCACCGCTATGATGGATTCACAATGGGCATATCACAGTGATGGGCATGTTGGTCATGGACGTGAATGCTCACTTTCGTTCACCAAGATGGCGACAAATAGCATCTTAATTCACAGATCCCCTAAAATACCCATTCTATATGAAGAAAAATCTTCTCCCCTTTTTTCATCTTCTCTTACCGCCTTACTTCTCATTTTCCTCCGTCACTTGCCATCCCAATCCAACTATTCCGTGACTTGTAGTCTTCACTAGATTCGCACGGACCATCATGTCTTCTCACAGAGACAACAGCAACGTGAAGCACTACGACGGATTCGTGAATGTGGGTTGCAGTGACGGATAAGTCCTCTCTACTGTATATTTTGAGTCTGCTAACACAAGTGACACTGAGCAGTCATCTGGTGCTTCATCCTCCATAGCGAAGAATTCTCAGTTCCGCGAAACTGGCGTGGAATACCAAATGACTCTTCTCGGATCTAAGGTTCACGATGATGGTGAGCGTGGCAAGTCTGAGCATGCACCAATTATCGCAGGCTGTGCTTTGGAGGTAGGCACCAAGCAAGACGGAGAGGAAACTGGGGCCAACAGCATCCCCCAGCTCGGATTGTTGGCAGGTTCGATTCAGAAGTTGTCACTCATCGAAAGAGGAGAGCCGTACTCGATGGAAACTGATCCCAGATTGTTTTTCAATGTCTCTCACCCATCGAGTGTGTTTATTTGTGGATCACAGGGCTCGGGCAAAAGCCACACGCTCTCATGCTTGCTGGAGAATTGCCTCATCCAGTCCAAAGCTGGCAGACTGCCAAACCCCCTCACAGGTTTGGTGTTTCATTGCGACACGTTTTTCAGTGATGTGACTGGCTCCCCGTGTGAGGCAGCCTTTTTGTCATCGCACCCGGACGTGAAAGTAAGGGTCCTATGTTCCCCCACTAATATTTGGTCCATAAGAGTCAGTATTCTTATCTCGCTTGGTCATGACTTGGTCCTGTCAGACAGTTAACGGCATTTACAGCAAGCCTACTCACGACTTGACGTCTCCGTGGAGCCTTAGTTTATCGATCAGAAAGATCTTAATACGGAGCGCATGATGAATCTTATGGCTGTTTCGCAGGGTGACGGAGATATACCACTATACATGCAGACGGCCAAGCGGATCCTTCGAGAGATGAGGGTCGCTCAGCAAGAGACCCAGGCTGGTTTCGACTACAAATCTTTCAAGAATAAAATCATCGATTCTGGTTTGACTCCCGGCCAGCTCGAGCCACTGAAACAACGATTGGAGATGCTCGAGAGTTTTATGCCTCAGGCTCAGGTAGCCAAAGCTTCTCACAGAAGAACCCAGGCCCCCCCGAAGCAGGGATCACTTTGGAACCCGAAGGTGAGCACGATGCACCCCATATTCGGATGATAATGATTAATCATAGTCTCAGCCCGGCCAGCTGACGATCCTTGACCTCTCGTGCCCATGCATCTCACCCGGGACGGCTTGTTCGCTTTTTAACATCGCTCTCGCCATCTTCATGGAGCAGGAGTCCGACATTGGCCGGGTCGTTGCTCTTGATGAAGCTCACAAGGTGAGCTCCCTTTTTTTATTTCTCGCTTAAGTCTATCTTTAACAGTCGAGCTAGTACATGAAAACATCATCTGAAGCCCAGGCCTTTACCGAAACGCTCCTCTCTGTCGTCCGCCTCCAGCGGCACCTTGCGGCCAGAGTAATCATCTCGACTCAAGAACCCACGGTGTCGACGGATCTTCTTAACCTCTGCACCGCAACCATTGTTCACCGTTTTACCTCTCCCGAGTGGCTGAGAATCCTGCAGAAGCATCTGGCGGGTGCGGCGACTAATCCTTTCGCTCGCAAGGCGGGTAAGGCTCCAGCTAGAGCGACTGACGGGGAAGAAGGGCAGCTCAACGAAAGCAACGAGCGCTCCCTGTTTGGCCACATCGTTAATCTTCGTGTGGGTGAGGCTCTTCTGTTTTCTCCGAGTTCCATTGTGGACGTTGAAATTGAAGATGGCGGGCACGAGCTGCGTCGGCTCGGATCGGATTACTTGGCTATCAAGATTAGACAGCGCTTGACCACGGATGGGGGCAGAAGTGTGATCGCAGCTTGACTTGTTGTAGCTATTGCTGTGATGGGCGTGTAATGGTTGGTAGTTTTGTTTGCAGTTTGTTTTGATGGAATTCTTGTAATCATGATCTTATTTTGTTAGTATGGAGCTGGGATGGCGCAACACTCAATGGAAACCAGACTGCTAATCTTGATTTGAACACAATGGAGTGCTCCAACATCCATGCAACCGTCTAAACTATCATTATAACCCCCAAATCATCAATTTTGTAAGAGGTAGTACTACTTGAATAATCGTACCTCTAGCATTATATATACACAATGAAGTTCATATGCTAGTCGCTTTCGCAGCGCAGGACATGTCGAGCCCTCAACATAAAGTAAATAAATAGCAGCATACTACAAGAATCCCCGATGGTCTAGCTGGTTCGTGAAGTTCAGCTGTGAAGGTAATCATTGTAATCGATAAGTCACCAGTCAAAATCATAATATTATACATAATCAATCAGAGCCCAGTCACCTTTCGCGCCGTCTATCGCTATCACAATACAAAAAGATCATTACATCGCATAAAAGTACAATGGTATATACAGTCATCAGGGATCCAGGTATTCATCATCCACTCCCATTATTATCGTCAGAATAAGAACAAGTTATACACCATTGACGACTTTATCCTCCGTAGTTGTACTCTCCCCTGTATCCGCAGCACTGCCCAGTTGCCGACCGTAGGCTGACTTGGGCCCATACTGATCATCGTGGCGCTGCGACAGGAAGAGAATAACGGTACTGTAGCAGATTAGCATTCGCTTGGCATCAATGAAATAAGACGTAGCATACCTGACTGTTGTAAATACCCACCCCGGCCAAGCCAGAACAGCGGATGCGATCGCCCTTGGGTTGGTATGATATTCTGTTCCACCATATTAGCATAAAGCAGCACTGTGCGATGTTATCCAAGAGAGACATACTCAAAGCAGGCTTCTTCATCGATTCTTCCCAAAACTTCCGCGCCGTTGACGCATCCGTTCCATCGATGCGAGCACTTCCTGTCGCTGTGATGATCTATTCCCATTGTCAGTCATGCATTCATCCCAAAACACGTCTCCAGCTATCATACCGTCATGGTCAGGGCCGAACTCAGCATCATCACCGACACAATTACGGCACAAATCTTCCACGCCAACCGGACAGAGCGACTCTCGTGACGTTCCGGCCAGAATAAATCGAAGAAGAACGCTCCTCCGAATATGAATGCGACGGCGATTCCGACGAAGATGTTGTATGATGCGGCGCCGATGAAGTCGTTGTTGTAGACGTAAATTCCGGGATGATGATTTTGGATGTCGTCTTGTTGGTCGAGGTAGTCTATTGATTGACACAGGCCATTAGCACTTGCGAAATAGTACGGTAGTGTGCTGAGTGAAAGAAGGTGATGCTAACCAGACAGCGCCGCTGTTCCAACCGACTCCGAACATACACAGAAAATCATAGCGAGCTGATAGACGATCATCTTCGTGCGACGCAGATGATACACCCGGTTGAACATGTATGAGCTCTTGAATTTGCTCCATTGCATTTCATGGAGATCTAACCCCCAAATAACGGCCATTATTGATGATATTTCCAAATAATGGGGGATGAAATTGATGAGAATGAAGGAGCGATATTCCGCCCATAATTCTCCTTATAAGATGAGAATTCGAGAATAGGTCACAGAATGAAGGCAGGGACCACGTCAGGGCTGCATTGATAATCTTGTTTTGTCAGGGTCGGCGGAAGGGCGATCCGTGACGTCAGGCGGGTCCAGCCCGGTTCCACTGCTTTGACACCGTGATTGTGTGCTCTGTCAGTGTCTGCATTCTGCAACTTCATTGCAGCTCCCGCGTTGGCATCCATCATTGGTTTACACGGGCTGGTGGCGTTCCATGGCGCTTCGCTTATGCTGATGTCGTTGTTTGGTAGGGGTCTGGATGGGGCTCTCAATGGGGTGGTGGTCGGATGCAGGGCCGCACACTGGATTAGACCCTGTGAAGTACGAAAAAGTCGGATAAAGATAGTTACAGTATTTGTGAAAGGTATAGACAAGCTATAGAAGCAATATTAAGCATGTTCCAAACCATACTGCACCAGTGGATCTGGCATCTTGGCCACCAGGAACAATATTGCCAATTCCGGGCGACCGATTAGATCATCATCCTCGCCCTGTCTGAGCCAATGATATTCATCATCGCGTCGATGTCGGACAGGCGATGATGAATGGATTGATCTGCCTCGTAATTATCCCGGCAATGATGTCAACGCATTGGACACGACCGAGACTCGGCCTTCCGCGTCAAATCCGAGATCGGAAATACGGAGTCTATCCACTGCAGAGCGGTGACCGTGTGTTCGTTGTTGTCTACTGCTGGATCTGTAATGCTTGCTAGAAGATGTCGGAGTACTGAAATCTCAGCTACAAAGCTAATATATCCCCACAAAACTTCTTCGTCAACGCCAATACCACGTCCACATGCTCCCGTCGATGCACCAAATTGACTGCAAACGACCCCCGATGCGCCATATATACGCCGTCATTCAGCAAATAGAAATAATATAGATCCCGAATAATTTCCCCATTCTCACCCAAGAATTTCACTCCTACCGCACTCCCTATGCCGCTAACGATCACCTGAAGATCACGACGCTTATCTTCGAAGATCCGACGTAATCCTTCCCTTAAATGATCCCCCAAGTCATTCGCCCTCTCCAGCTCTTCCCGACTCATCAACTTCGCCGCTACAACCCCTGCAGTCATTGAAAATACATTATTATTCCACGTTCCAGTATGGAACAAAGACTGCTTTTTCCCTGGCTCAAACGACCGCATAATCTCCCTCTTCCCACCAAATGCACCGAATGAGAACCCGCCGCCGAAATGCTTCCCCAAGGTCGTCATATCCGGTATGATGCTGTACCGTTCCTGGAGTCCACCGTAGCTGAGTCGCGATGTGACCACTTCGTCGAAGATAAGAACTGCCTGCAGCCGGGTCGCTTCGTCGCGCAAGAATTGCAAGAAGGCGATGTCAGCGGGGATCATTCCACCTGCCGCCTGCATGGGTTCGACGAGGATGGCGCCGATGTCGGAAGTGAGTTTTGCTTTTGTATCCGGGATGTCGTTGTAGTTTGCGATGATGAATTCGTGGGAAAGATTGAGGGCGGTGTTAGCGCCGAAGGTGAGCGTGCCGCCGTGATAGCCGTTTTTGAAGACGAGTATCTGGGGACGTTTTAGCTTTAATCCAGCTCAGCTGACAAGGGTATGCGGGAGTACCTTGCTTCTCCCCGTGTATGCGACAGCAACCCCCAGCGAAAACATATTCGCCTCCGTACCCGAATTACAGAATCGGATTGCGTCTATGCTTGGAAACCGCGAGACGAGAATCTGAGCTAGCTCGCTTTCTTTGCTGTTCACACCTCCCAGCGTGAACCCTTGCTGTGTGACGCTGTGGATGGCTTCAATGATGGCCGGATGCGAGTGCCCGAACATTCCTGCGGTGTATTCGGAGACAAGTCGAGGTATTCATCTCCGTCTAGCGAGGTGAGATAGCAGCCATCTCCGCCGCGAAAGACGAGCGGGTGCGGGGCGTGAATGAGTACGCCGCGCGATGTGCCGCTGGGGATACTGTTGCTGGCGGATTGAATGACTTCGAATGATTTGGGGTTCTTGGCGCGATAGACATTGGTGTAGTGGGTCAGAGCGTTGTCTAGATCCGTGGGTGGGGAACTGTTTGACTGGGAGGTCATGGTGTTGATAGTCTGTATCAACTGTGGAGAGACTGGTGGTTGTTAAAATTCTGGGGTATAGGGAGTGTTAAGAGGGAATGGGTTTGACAGCAGATGAGGGGTTAAGGTGATTTGGAGATCAATGGTGCACAATGTACCGTGCGGGGTTCAGGGTCAGATACAGTTGCGATAAGCATCGGCCGATCAGGGCTGATTATGATGATGATTAGTCTAGGTACTAGTATAGAGATAAGAGATAGATGTGCCCAATAGTAGTTGAACCGCAATAAAAGAAACATGACAATAAGAAGGTGGACTGATTGGTACCGCTCCTTATAGCGAGCACTTACCCAAATAGGAAGCTGTACGGCTTCACAGGAAATCACAGAAATCACGTGAGGTTAATCCCCATGATGCATATCAGTGAATGTTGCACAAATCCATATTGTATTATTTATATGTGTCGAACCGCCTTCATCATTTATCAAGATGTAACAGCCAGGTCCAGCCCAAGTCGACAGCCAGTGTTCTTTCCTCCATCCCTCAACAGCTGTTCAGCAAACAACAGCTGAAATGCCGCGATGGCTGATATTCCGTATCCTTCGCCCAGGCTTTACCTAGCCCAAAAATATTCCAGCAGTCCCAAGCAACTACTAGCTACCATCCACTTCCAAGCCAAATCACCCCCTCATTCGTCGCCTTTGGAGCATCGTCCATTATTATCTGAAATCATTCTCTCACTCATACTGTGACTGGGTCGGAATTCCTTTCAACATCCAGGTCGCTGAGCCTCCTTTCGGATCAAAATAGTTCGACAGTACCCAACTAGAAGAAGTGTTGCTGGAAAAGCAGGCCTCCCAGTTCCCAAAGTCATTTGCTTTGGGGATCATCCGGTTACTCCCCCGGCACCAGTTTCGATTTTGATGACCCGTGTGCCAGGCAGGGAGCTCGATGAAGTCTACATAGCACTTAGCGACGAAGTAAAAGACTTGATAACCAGCCAACTTGACCTCTATTTGAAAGAAATCTGAATGTCGAAAAGCCCGTTGGGTGCGAACAGAATATGCGCCTCAATTGGCACTTCAACTCGAAGCATCAGGGTACCAAACCACCGCATTGGTCCATTTTATCCGAGCGGGAACTCAATGAGTTATCTCACCGAGCCCTTTTGGCCGGGTGGAATCAAATCGGAGGGGGAGTACAAAGATGCCATGCATCGGGCTAATAGGATGCAAGGCAAATTCTCGTCTTGATTTCACCCCTGCGGACTTGCAACGTAGCCTGACACAGGACTGCATCCCCTACGCAGCATTGATATTCTCCACCCTTTCCGTCCCACCCTTCCCATCCTCCGCCTGCAATTCCACCTCCACCTCATCATGGCCATCCACAACCTTCTTCTCCCCGGAAACATTCACATCCGTCGTCCGATGACCATCCAACAGCTTCCGACTTACCGTGTTCGCATATATCGGGAATATCCACGCGAGTACATAAAACGCCGTTGGAATCGCCATCGCTTTGTGAAAGTTACCCGTATGCGTCGCCACAGCCCCAGTCATGGGCGGGATGGCAGCTCCACCGGAGATAGCGGCTACTAGCATGCTGCCACCGCGTTTGGTGTGATGGCCTAGACCGCGTAGGGCGAGGGTGAAGATTGTGGCGAAGCAGGCCTGTATTTACCATATTAGTAGGGGTGGGTAGTGTTGGGCTTAAAATGTTGGGAGACGTACACTTTCAAAGCACAGGACGAGGATCAACATAGCGACACTGGTTGGACCAGACGTGGTGGTTGCGGCGACACCGAATATAAAGCAAAGCCCCAGGTATGTGGCTAGGATGTATCGGGGTTTTACTCCGATGGTGATGAGTCCGCTGGAGACGAAGCGCATGAAGGTATATAGGCCCTGGCCGACGGCGAGGAGGTCGGCTGACGAGATGTTAGAAGAGATTTTCACTCAAGCAAGAAAGAAAAGGAGGACAAAGACATACACGACTTGGAAGCACTATACCCCGCCTCCTCGGCGAAATTGATAAAGTAGTTTGCAACAGCCACCTGCGCCCCGGTATAGCAGAACTCACTCCATACCCCAAGGAACAAATTGTACTGTTTTTTGAACGGCCCAACATCCGTCTCGGAAATGTCCCGCTCCTGCAGACCCATATCCGCATCGGTGACCTCCGGCATGGGCGCGATATAGAAGAGTGGGACAAGCAGGGCCACGAAGCATGCGACACCCAGGTACACCCATTGCACGTTCTTCAGTCCCTGTTGTGTGTCGACGGTGTTGGCGAAGAAGACGCGTGAGGCGAGAAGTGGGGCTACGAAGGTTCCCACGCCTTGGATACCCTGCGCCAGGTTGAGTCGGATCTCGGAGTATCGAGGGGGACCGCAGATGGCGAGGAAATTGTCGGCTCCGGTTTCGAGAGTGGAGAGGCCGGTGCCGACAACGAACATGCTGCCGCAGAAACCCCCGAAGGAGGCTTTGACGCCGCTGGGCCAGAAGAGGAGGCAGCCGATTGTCATGACGCATAGGCTTTCACAGTTAGGGTTAGTTGTGGGCGATGAAAGGGTTGTGGTGGTCTTACCCAGTCATGAATGTCACGCGGAAACCGAATCGGCGGAGAATCCACCCAGAGACTGTTAGGGGGCAGAGAAAGTATGCACCAAAGTACGCGGCGGATAAGCCTGATGACATACTCGCGGTGATATTGAGTTCATCTTGGAAGTGGGAGTTGAGGGTATCGAGGAGGCCGTAAGCAAATCCCCAGAGGAAGAATAGGATGGTCACTAATTGGACCAGATGTTAGCTGATCATGGAATCGCTTACGATGGTGGGGACACCAGACCTAGAAAATTAGGAAAAAGAGATTGCTTGAGCGTAATGCCCGAACCATCGGTGATGGCCTGGTCATCGATCGTGATGCGGCGTCGCCACATGTTGGGCTATCGCGGAAGGAGGAACAGTAGAGCGGATAATGGAAGAAAAGGGGTTAGCTATACACCTGAAATGCAGCGACCACAACGCAGCCCTAGGGACAGCGCGCCCTTTTATTCAACCTGCATCTGGAGAAGCCCAAGCTTCTGGGGCTTCGGGATAATCAAAGCCGAGAAACAAGCCATGTGCTTGATCAGAAGGCTCGAGAGCTGTTGGAAAAAGGCGAATAATCCATAGGGAGTGGCCCAAGCCGAAGCCAGACCAGGGTTTCTCGACGACTGTTGGTTATGGAACGCCACAAGGCAGGCGGATATGCCATGGCCAGCCGCGTGGCCCTCAGACCGCATCGAATCAGGCTTGCGATTGGCTGCATTGCTGGGCTGGGGTAAAGGCGAGAAATTAGCTATTAATTTAGGTTTTGCGGGGACGAACCCCACTCGTGGCATCTGTTCAGAGTCGGGAGAGCGAGCGATTTTCTGCATTTTATCATGACTTGTGACAACAGTTCGTTACATATTGAATGTTTCTTATATGTGCAGTCATTAACATTATGAGCGACAATACGGTATGTACAAATCTCGAAATTGTCTCGAGATAGGCTCACCCTCTCACAGCATGGATATCAGTACATGATCCTCCGGACACTTGAACTTCCAAGCCGTCCTTGTCATTTGTTTGTTGTTCCCCATCCACGGAATAGGATTTAATAGCAAATGGCACCCTGACAACCCCCTCTGTACCACTAGGCCCACACACGCTCAACTGCACGCTCGTTTCATTCAACTGCCAACTAGCTTGGATCGGCCCCTGAGGAGTAGGCACTCTTCCCCGCGCCCAGGACAAATTTACATCCAGCATCGCTGGGCGAAACTCCCACTCAGAAAACCCAGCCGAAGTCGCCTGAACACCAAGTACATATTCCGAGAAAACATACGTCGGCGCAGCTGCCCAGGGGTGCGCATGCGACGTATAGAAGTCAAGCCCGGGTCGGCCATCAGGGTAAAGATATTCCCAGGTCGTGCCAGTATAGTATTCATTTTGGGTCACCATCGCAGCCCAGAGCTGGTCGAGGAGCACGCCAATAGCTGTCGTCCTCGCTTTGCTTGAACTGGGGCTATTGCGACTTTCCTGCATAATCGCTTCTAGGAGGAAGCCAGTGAGGAAAGGCGCAAGATTAGTCGATGATGCGTTGGCAACGGAGCTCGTCGTTTTGTAGCCGATACCAAGCCGGAGTGATGATAACGCCGCGAGCGAGGATTCTGCTTGCGTGGCGTTGGCGACTCCCGCCAGAATAGCCCAGGCGCTACCGGTGATAGACTGCTCGGTCGGGTCACTCAAGTCGGTAGCGTAGTATCCAAGGCGGTGGTTCCAGAGCTGTTGGCGGATCGCAGCTTTGACTGAAGTCGCCGAGCGAGTCCAAGTTGTCGCGACATCTGTCTCATTCATTGCGGATGCAACATCGGCCATCTGGTCGAG
This sequence comes from Aspergillus niger, assembly GCF_000002855.4. Lineage (NCBI taxonomy): Eukaryota > Fungi > Ascomycota > Eurotiomycetes > Eurotiales > Aspergillaceae > Aspergillus > Aspergillus niger. Next base: position 1,410,979 of record NT_166527.1, on the reverse strand, counting down.
TGTGTGGGCAAGAAGTGCCGATACTGCAGTACCATTGTCGGATCCAGAGAAGAATGCCCCGATGTCGGTAGCGACCGCCAGTCCAGATTGATCATCTATCAAGGGCAGGATAGCTTCCACGCCCTTCTTGATCTTCGCCCAATGCTTGGTTACGAACGCCTTGTCGCCAGAATTTCTGTAGTGACCGGCGAATACGTTGAGAAGGAAAAGCTGGTAATCGAGAAGCCCAAAAGAAGCATACGTGTCGACATATTTCGCCGACTGGCCTATCGCTGGTGACATGCTGAAATAGCCAGCGTACTGCGACGAGTCCGGTGCCTGACGGCCAATCCAATATTCTAGTGATCCGGTTATAAATCCGAGCGATAGGTGCTGGACTGGATGACGCGATACGTGTGTACAAAATCACCACTCCAGACAAGGCGGTCTCTTTTCGCGCCGTCCAGACAGACGGAGTGCTTATTAGCCATCACTCCATATTCTTCGAGGACGGAGCTGAGCGTCATAGGATTCTGGTACAGCATAGTACCATTCTGCGCATGAACCGTAACATCCTTGACAAGCGCAATTTGGTCCTGATATGGCCCAAAACCCCAGGTACCGCCTGTCAGACTGCCAGAGGAGCCAGTAGTGCCAGCTACGATTTGCAGGTCATCCAGTGCCACGAATATTTCAGTTCCATTGATAGTAACGCCGTATCCGGTCGCATTAATGGAGGTTGAAATCTCATACCACTGCCCTTCCTTGATGTTGAAAGGCAAGGAATAATGGTTCACTTTTCCGGTGGTGAGCGAGGTCTGATTCACCAAGTTCCACCCGTAACCCACAGCTAGTGAGTTTGGGGGGACAATGGTTCGGTTTGTATTGACAAACGTCGAGCCAACAGGATATTCACTGGTAAGAACAAAGTAAGGACCAAAGCCACCCACACCCGTGGCAACCTTCCATCCTGTTCCTCCACGGACAATATTGGTCTGGAAGGTCATGGTGTAGTTGCTAAAGGAGGCTCCTGCCACCGATTGGGCAGGCTGCTGTCCACGAAGATACACTCCGTCTCCAGTGACTTCCCATGTCGACGGTGCGGTATCTGCAGCAATGCATGCTTGCTGGACTGTACGTGGCCCCAAGGCCCAGATTTCATTATACAGATTATTCGAGCTTTCGAAGTATCCAGGCAGCTTGTCCACCGCAGTGCGATCATTTTGAGATCTGATACCCGCTTGGCATATGCGGACACTGCCTTCCGTGAGAAGCTTGAGGTTCTGCCAGCGAAGACCCCCTTGAATGAAGAACGACTCCACCGTCCCAGGAGAGTTGACATTGAAAGTTTCGACACGGAAGGTGTTGGAAAGGCCATTGGAAAAGGTCCATGGCCCATCACCAAACGGCTCATCAAGACCAGTTTTGGATTCAGTGTATTTGGCCTCGAGCTGGACTGCAGTTGACAGAAAGTCCACATGGAATAAGGGGAAGCCTCCAACCTCGGTACCGTAGTCTAGGGTAACTAATGGGCTCTTCTGGTCAAGTGTGAAGCAGGATGCATTCCCATAACCGGTGTAGTTCGTAAATCCAGAACCAATTTCATATCGGGTGGGGGGCACGACAGCCTCCCTATCACTTCTGTCAGCAATAACTGAGTTGTAATGGTCGAATGTTTATACGCGCCTTTGGGCACCTATGAGTGACGCGAACAGCAAGCTGCTGCATGTGAAGATGGTCAATTGCTTCCCAGACATTTTGCACCCGTAGCTGTCAAGGGTTGGCAACTGCCGGCTGCCTCTAGCACTTCCAGTCATATAAGGACCCTGGCTAATAAAATCCCCTCATCAGGCACCAGCTTTACCCCAGCTGTAGACATGATTCAGCTGTCGGTCAGTGGATCGGGATGTGGGCACCTCCATCTATCCGGCACGGCAATTGGTGCACGGGCTATCGCTTCCCCGACAGAAATCCTTTCAGGGTCTTCACCCCGCATTCATCACGGGTTATTATGTGCCGAATGTGCGGACCATCCTTACTGGTTTCACTTATGGTACTTGTCACCTGCATGGTTCCTCAGCAGAATTCCAAGCAGCAGTTCGGATTATTCACGTCCTTAGGGGCGGTGCTCATCAAATCGAAACAAAGGGCAACACAGTCCAAAAGAGGAAGGTCGGCGAGGAACTATCCCGCCCTCAAATTTCAGGCAGCTACTCGCAAATATTGGGCAGAACCATACCGCCTTGACAAATTTGCTGGAAATAGCAGATCCTTCTCGCCTCAGGCACCAGCTCATTGGGGGCCTAAGGCTGCTAGTCTCCGGAGTCTTAAAAAGAGTTGATCTGTCAGGGAGTCCCATGTGCCTTGACGGAAGAAAAGTCCTCATCCCAGCCATCAAGGCTAGGAAGTGTTTGCAGCTCACACCTCGTATCCACACAGTCTCATTGAGAGTCAAGTAATGCTTCGTAGGATTCGAGTGTCATGATGAATCAGATCCGATCGTCCCTTTGCACCTTTCGGACTGACTAGGCCACCGTCGAATGCATAGTACGTTCATGGTCAATGTTCTCACTCCGCAAAACAAAGCTCCGGTTATGTCGATCAGTGGGAGGCCTTACACGCGAACACGGGAAGATCATGGCCCTGCATATAAATCTCGTATCCGAAGGCGGGGAATAAGCAAGAGATATGATAGCTGAAAGTGACCTGCACTAGGCTAAAGACTATACCTACCTAACGTGCAACTTTATTCAAAAGCTATTATGCTTGGTAGCTCCCGATGGCTTCTTCTGAGCCCTGCTTAATCCCATAACTGAAGGGACAGCATGCTCGCGCGGCTAATCAACACGGTAAGTTTCCAAGATTCCATGGCGACTACAGCGTACTCTTGCGCATAGCTGGCAAATCAATCATGGCATACCTCTAGATGACGTAAGCCTACTGCAGCGAGTGCGTCTATAGCTGCACCGACTTAACTAGATCTCAGTCAGTGAGCCATACCCCAGCTACCAGGCTCTACCCGGGGTATCCGGCACAAGTTCATTGGATAGCTGCGGTTTTGCATGGAGCCAAGAGTGGCTATGATTCTGTCCAACAATGTGTTGCCTTCAACATGGGGCTTTATCGAACAACAACTTGGACGCCTCGCACTCTTGTCCAGTCATATCCAAGAGATACCTCATGAGAATTGTACGAGCACTCGTAACCAACACCAGCACAATCCGAGCCTTGTCAACTACATAACTACAGTTAGTCCATCGAGCTATATATATACCACCTCAACCCGCCAACCTGACTACCTACTTCACACCCAAATTATCGCATCATCAATATCCTCAGCAAGTTCCAGAATATCTGATTCGAACCGAGAAACATCACCAAAATGCAACTCTTTTCAGCCCTCACCTTTACCGTCGTTACCACACTTCTCGCCTCTGCTCATGGAACCGCAACCATCGGGGGCCCCTGCAGCGGTAGCAGCACTTACGACTGCACCGACGACTTTGGCGCCGTGGCAATCTGTAACGGCGCACGATGGGTAAAGGCTGCCCAGTGTGGAGCTGGATGCTGCGCCTGGCCACTGGGTGATCCCGCCCCGTTCTGTAGTTGCTAGGCGATGGACTGGGGTAAATTCCCTTTAAACATTATGACGTGAGATGAGCGTACTAATTTTGATCTGTTGTATCTTTAGCACAGAGCCATGATTTGAGTGTATCCGGTCTTGTCGCTGGGGAATACGGGGGAAATCTGTTCTCTTCCGCTTTCTGTGTGTATTCAATTTGTGATGTATATGGGTCCTATGAGTGGCTGAGTGATGGTACACGGGACAATTACCTACTTTTTCCTGATCAGGGTAGCTGCGTACTCAGTATGAATTAAGAAATCCTGAGGGCACAGTACGGTTTATGTCCTAATCAAAAACAACCATCAATTCATTTGAATTAAATAATGCACGTTGTAAGCAATTTCCGAAACAAAGCTGTCTGGCAACATAGCAACGCCCAGGTCCCTCATCAACGTTGAGAACCTGATGAGCATATCCATTCCGAGGACTTTATACCACCCCATTGTCCTTACAAACGCGCGTTAGAGCACATGTTGACTTGATTTTTCACTATCAAATGAGACACCAAAAAGGCTAGCCCAATCTGGCTTGGTGCAGCGGTTAGCGTTAATCCTGTACCATCATAGTGCTTGATTGGTTGATTATGGCCGCCATTTCCCTGCTGCGCCAACTCACTTCTCAAGGCGGGGCATTGGTCAAGGACATGGTAGGGCATTCGCAGCATCAAGACTGGATGAACCGTGCAAGCTCATTTCAGTCGACCTATTAAAATCGCCCCTTTGAGGCGGACAAGCCGCGAAAGGCAGCCAAAAAATGCACGACCTCTTCTATAAAGCGAAGTCCTCGTGGCTCAGAAGACGACGACATGAGAAGAGAACACCGTCTACCAGAAGCAGTGCCCCAAACAGAGTGATCAATAGTATATCAGAAGGCCTGGTGTCTAGACAAGAGTATCTTGATAGACCTGCCCCTCCATCTGACGATCTCTGGATCCAAGCTGAGCAGAAAATGAGACACAACAGTGAACTGGATACGATCATGACAGCCTCCATTGAAATACTGCAGTCCGATTATGATTTGAAATTTCAACCAGTGGATTCGTCCCTCCATGAGCGACTATCTGACTTTCTTAAGACCAGGGCGAATCTGGTGGAGGAGAAGAAGTGGATGATACACCTAGGAACCCATACCATCATCGTCCGGGACCAACTTACCAAGGCGTTCCAAAACATCCTGGCAGTGAAAGATATTGTGACTACTGCGGCAAATGCAAGTCTCCCAGCCTCACTTGCCTGTGCTGGAATAATGGCCTGCTTTACGGTGAGCACTGGTTTAGTACTATTCCTGGCAACAAATGGCCTATTGTCTAACGATGTTTAGACGGTCATCCAAGCAGCAGAGCAGCATTCCCATCTCCTGCAAGGATTAGAATCTATTTCTGAGTTAATTTGCCGATTGCATGTAATGGAGCGCCTTTATCTGCACTCGGACACAAAACAGAACATTGGCCTCCTTGATGACCTTCGGAAAACTATGATTTCATTTTACTCAAAGATACTGGAATTCCAGGCCCGAGCGCTCTGCTATTTACACAGACCTCGAGCATACCAATTCTGGAGAGATGTCCTTAACCGCGACGGCTGGGCTAACCTGCTGCAAGAATTTGAGAGATACCAGATCACACTAGGTCGAACTACTTCCGTTATTGCAGATGCAGGATCAATGCAAAGATACGAAGAGCTTCAGGACAAGTACAAAAGAATATTGGAGGCCTTACACAATCGCAACATATGGACAGCTACATCCGATCGAGATGAGAAGGTGAAACGATTCCTCAACCTGCTCTACACCTGTCCCTATAAGGACCGAAAAGACCGAAACAGCAAGCGTGTCCTTGGAACCTGTGAATGGTTCATAGGGCATGAGAAATTCCATGCCTGGCAAGGGAGTTCAGGAAATGGCCTCTCAAGTCTACTATGGGTGTCGGCTGATCCAGGATGTGGCAAGTCAGTCTTAACTCGATATCTGGTGGATGAGGTTCTTGTCAGCAATGATAAGCGAACAGTCTGCTATTTCTTCTTTAAAGATGACTTTACCGACCAGAAGAGCGCAACAAGCGCGCTTTCAGTCATATTAAGGCAGCTATTCATAGCGCAGCCTCACCTTTTGCACGACGCAATACTGGATAAAGCGGACACTGACAGTAGCAAGCTTACTCAGTCATTCTCAGAGCTGTGGAGTATACTCATGTCTGTTTCGACCGATCCAAAGGCGGCAGAAATATATTGTCTCCTTGATGCCTTAGACGAATGCCATGACGAGGACCGGAGCCGGCTCATCAACGCTGTCAACGACTTTTATGCAAACACCCACAAGAATAGCAAACTGAAGTTCTTGATTACAAGTAGACCATATGAGCATATACGGCGTGGATTCTCCCCTCTTATCACAGAATCACCCACCATCCACTTAAGTGGTGACGACGGGGAAGAGGCTGAGCAGATATCTCATGAAATAAATCTTGTCATCCGAAAAAGAGTGCAGGACATCAGCAAGCAAAGATCGCTGATGAAGGAGGAATGCACAATGCTCATAGACAGGCTTACTGCGGTTCAAAATCGAACTTATCTGTGGGTGAGTCTGATATTAGATGTCCTCGAGAATACCCCGGAGTTCTCAAAAGGTAAAGTCCATCGGATACTGAGTGACCTACCCACCACCGTTGACTGTGCCTATGAGAGAATCTTGGATCGAAGTCCAGATAAGGAAAAGGCTAAGATAACTCTCCATATTATTACGGCAGCTATGCGACCTCTTTCCTTGGAAGAACTATCTCTGGCCCTAGCACTCAGCGCAGGCTATCAAGCCCCAACAGATATAGTTGATAACATGGAGCCAACGCATCGCTTCAAAAAGACCCTAAGAGACCTTTGCGGGCTCTTTGTGATCATTCTGGATGACAAGGTCTATCTTCTGCATCAGACGGCGAAAGAGTTTTTGGTTCGGGACAACAACTCTATCCTGGACAAAACCCTCTCCCAACCCACAACAGGGTGGAAGTATTCACTCCTTCCAGGTGAATCGAACCGGATCCTTGCGGGAATATGCATTTCCTGTATATCTCTTGATCCAGAAAACTTTCCTCAGAAATGTATGCTAGAGTACTCATCATCTTACTGGGACACTCATTTCCGTCAAGCTTGCATTCCAGACGAAGACCCGCTAATAGACCGCGCGAAGTTACTTTGCGAACCATGGTCGGATATATTTCAAACATGGTCGAGGATTTATGCTGTCAAAACAGATAATATTCCTGACAGCACTTCATCACTTTTGATTGCATCATCCATGGGGCTTATCGGCGTGGTTAAGTCCATTCTTCCTACAGGAAAAGCAAACCTTAACTCAAAGGATTCGGATTACGATCAGACACCATTATCATGGGCAGCGGAACGTGGCCACGTGGCAGTTGTGAAGCTTCTGCTTGCCGCAGAGGAAGTGGACATCGACTCGAGGAACTCAATTGGCCGAAGCCCACTGTCATTAGCAGCTCAGAATGGTCACGACGAAGTGGTGAAGCTCCTAATCCGTGAAGATGTGGACATCGATTCGAAGGATGTGCCTGGCAGTACGCCGCTAGCACTGGCAGCTGAGAATGGCCACGAGAGAATAGTTCGCCTTCTACTTGCTACAGGAAAGGCCGACATCGACTCCAGAGATTCATCTGGAAATAGTCCCCTGTCGTTGGCAGCACAGTTTGGCCACGAGGCAGTGGTAAAAATCGTCCTTGCTACTGGAGAGGTTGATGTCAATAACAAGGATTCAAGGGGCAAGACCCCAATATCCTGGGCAGCAAGGGAAGGCTACGAAGCAGTAGTAAGGCGCCTTCTCGATACAGGAAAGGTAGAAGTTGACTGCAAGGACTCCGATAACGGTACTCCTCTGCTTTTGGCAGCAATAGAAGGTTGTGAGGGAATTGTGAAGCGATTGCTTGCTACTGGACAGGTTGATGTTAACATAAGAGATCGAAGATATGGTAGGGAGCCGCTTTCCTGGGCTGCTGGGGAAGGCCACGAGGCAGTGGTTAAGCTGCTTCTTTCTACCCGGGAGGTGGATGTTGATGTAAGGGATCCGAGATATGGCAGGTCACCGCTTTCGTGGGCTGCTGGGGAAGGCCACGAGGAAGTGGTTGAACTTCTGCTTGCTACGGGAAAGGTAGATGTTGAATCGAAAAGCATAAGGGGTCGTACTCCCCTTTCTTGGGCGGCGTGGGAGGGTCATGACATAGTGGTAAAACTCCTGCTCGCTACTGGTGAGGTGGTTGTCAACAGCAGAGATTCGGAGGGTCGTACGCCGCTGTCTTGGGCAGCGGAGAATGGCAACGAGGCTGTGATAAAGCTCCTCATTGCTACGGGAAATGCAGATGTTAGCGCCAGGGATGTAAATGGGCGCACACCTCAGGATTGGGCGGCAGAGTATGATCACCAGAGTGTGGTGAAAATTTTTCGGATGTGCTAGTGCATAGGGCCCTTCCACTGTAAATCGCCTTCTTCAACTGGAAGGGGTAGAATGGCAGAAATGATGTTCAGGTCCTCGAATGCTCTGATACCATGGTCTGGCGACGTTCATATCTTTGCCAAACTTCAACAAAGTCAGAGAAGAAAAAGTGTACCTGTTGAACATTCACAGCTTTATTGAAGCGTTAATTCGACTTTACGAGATTATTTTCTATTCATCCTCCAAGAAGGTAACTTTAGACTCGTCAATTGCGTCACTTGAGGCCATAGCATTGCATAGTCACTCCATAAAGGTACCCCTAGTTCTCACGCCTCGTCCTGACCTTTACCCACCTTTGATAACCGAACCCATTCCGACACCTAACCTGCAGCATCAACACAACCCACACTAACAGCCGATACCCCACCATCAGCACTACACCAGCAACCAGTCTAATCTCCGGATGATCTGTATCCAAGTCATAAAGTTTTAAAGCCTGCTCCCCGGTCTGAAGAGGACACGACCCATCCGCCCGACGCTGACTATCCGTACACTGCAGCTCCAAGCCAGTCAGACAGTAGTACGCCAGATTATCAATAGCATATTTGACAGGCGAGATATGATTAAACCACTGCAAAATGCGCGGTGGACTCAGACTCATCGTCCCCCCAAGCATAGTAAATATAGACAACAACGCCGACGTGCAGTTCACAGCCAGGCTGAGGTTCCGTCCAAAAGCGAGACACGCGAGCATTACTCAAAGACTCGCCGGTGTTAAGCGTACACACTGCAGTCAAGAAGCAGACGCCGAGCTCAGTCGCTGTGGGACCTAGCTGCGCGGCGTAGGCAAAGAGAATGCTGAAAATTCCGGCTGCAATTATCTCCAAAGGGAGTTCGATGGCCGTGTATTGGGTGAGGAAGGCTGTAGCACCGTACAAGTGCATGGAGGATTCAAGCTCGAAGAGATCTCGCTCGGCTGGAAAGGTCGCGATGTTCTGGAGCATGCCGATGAATGCTACCGGGCCGTACTGTATCATGAGGCCCATACGTGTCTGGATCGAATTGTAGTCTTTGTGCAGGGGCGCCACGAATATGGTCCAGATAAGACCCATACCTGGGCATTGGCTAAGCCGCACGAACAAAGAGAGAGGGCTGCGGAGCATGTTGAGGTAGGCGCGGTGCAGGAGGACGCGGGTAGTAGGAATGAAGCGGCGGCATTTGGTTTGGGGGCCAGAGGGGTCAAGATGCCAGAGGGTAGGGGTTTCTGAAGCTGTCGACATTTCTGATGACTGCCAATGCGTCCACTTATCTATTAGGCTTTCTAATTCCCGAGAAGAAGAGCCAGCTGTTATATCAATAACGAAGTCAGCCAGGCTTGCGGTATGGGGACAGGTGTATCCGAGACAGTCAAAGTAGGAAGCCATCTGGCTCGCATCCGCCGCGTACACGGGACGGCCGTCCGGGCTGAGAAGGAGACAGGCCGAAATCAGTGCCCACATGGCGGAGGATGGTTGATGAATGGAGAGGATGACGGTACATCCATCGGACGATAGTTGATGAAGCAGCTCAAGAACGGAGAGAGCAGTACGCGAGTCCAGGCCAGAGGTTGGCTCGTCAAGAACCAGCACTCTTGGTTCTGTTACGACTTCACAGGCTATTGACAGGCGTCGCTTCTCACCACCGTTGATTTCTTTATTGGAGGTCGATCCCACAATCGTATTGGCGCAGGATTCTAACCCAAACCGCTTGACCATGTCCTCCACCCGCCTTTTCCGCTCGTGTGAGGGGACGGACCCAGAACATCTCAATTCAGTAGCAAAGTACAATGTTTCTCGAACTGTCAGAGTGGGAAGAAGATTATAGTCATCCTGCGGAACATATGATACTAAACCACGGAGTTTCTGGCTGCTTATTGGAGAGCCTTCAATGTAATAGATCCCAGGGACTCCCACGATGACCTCAAAGATGTGGCGAGTCTCCCAGCTAGGGCATTCAGTAAGGTCGTCTTGCCGCTTCCCGAAGCCCCCATAATTACATTCAGTCTTCCGGAGCGAAAAAAGAGTGATACTGGACCAATGATCCGAGCCGATCTTCGCCTAGGCCGTGTCCATGTCGGCGAATATGTCTTGTAGAGCTCTAGCTCATGAAATTGTATATAGCTGTGGTGGGATTGAGTTGGATAAGGAACAGATGGCTTCTCGCGTGGAGATGCTTCGCTTCCCTTATTTTCTGCGCCTGCCACGTACCAAAGTCGGCCAGCTGTTTTAACACGGAATATCGCAATCGCAGAGCCTTGATAAAATATAGCAAATGCGCACAAGACTAGAACATGTTTCCAGATCCCACCACTTGGAAGCCATAGGCTGTCCATGATAAAGGCACCCGTGTACTCTTTGCATTGAGGATCACGCACATCATGAGAATAGGGGCAATCGTATAGATACCCGGGATTGGAACCATTGTATCCAACATATTCAAGGGTACAAATGGCGCTGAAGGTATAAAACGTTGTCGTTAACCATTTCAGCCACTGCACATATAGCGGTATCTGATTCGCCTGCAAAAAGTACCCCGAGGCCGCTGTCTGCAACGTGAAGTACATATTCCCTATGAATATAGCTCCGTAAAAGTTTCGAGTCGTGGCGACAGATACAGTGGCAAACCCAACAGCATTGATATGCGTAAGAAACATCATTAACCAGAAGAAGAAGACTTGCGATTTGCTGTCTCGGTAGCCCACCATGGGATAGTATATGAGAGTGAACAACGTCGGCAAGCTGAGGTCCTCCAGTATTAGCTTCACTGCTCGGCGACTGAGAATGAAGATGACGGGACCAACGAGCTGTTCCCTCCGTTCGTGGTCAAAGTATTTTACATCTCCTAACAATCGACAGATCTCGCTGATCAACATCAGATACCCATAAAGACCCGTAGCATCCCAGAGGCTTCCTTGCCGGGAACGGATTCCTGCAAGGGATCCATCCAAGTGCCAAAATACCCATCCAAGGATGGCAGCCAGCACGGCAATCGTACAACCGATTCCAATAAGCGACTGGATATCTCTTATACATACCACCATTGTGCGCTTTGTCGTAACTTTCCATTTTGTCCAAATTCCCGGTGTCTGGCCAAATGACACAGGAGAATCCAGAAGCTGTGCCGGAAGGGCGACCGTCTCAAGAGCATCTGTCAACAAGCCTCGAAATGGCCCCAAGCGCTGTACAGGCAGCTCTGATGCGCTGTTTAACCATGTGGTTGTTGTGATATTCTCTATGAGGAATTCGGCTGGGTTGACTAATGATGCAGTTTAAACCCGGAACGGTCAAGGTAGTCTGGCACTGCCTCCTTGGGTCCATCATACAGCAAATGTCTGCCTGATGGAAATCAGACGCGCTCGGCGTCCCAACCGGCCGAATATATGCCTCCTTCTTTTTCCGGAAACACTGCTGCATTATGCCATCATAACTTAAAATTTAGAGTTCGCTTCCTTCTCTATGTGTATATCCTATTACTAATATATCATGTTACGGGATGGACAACTCTCAGACAACATTGAGTTGCAACTAAGCTCCAGATACATGCAGCTCACCGTTCTAGGAGCACACTTCTGCACTGTGACGTCGGCCTCCGTAGTTATCATAAACCTTACATCATTCCATCTTTTGCCTATTTGGTCTGACTTAAATATGATCCAGATGTCGTATCGTGACACATACGGGTCGGACTGATCTCCCAGACTCTCCGGAGACCTGGTGAATTCATTTCTACCAAATCACACTGCAAGGCAGGGAGCACCGTCACTTAGGCCCAACGTTGCTTGAAAAGGGAGCTCTTTCAACACAAGACCATTACCAAGGAAACAGCATGTCCCATCGGGTTACAGAACGCCCAGTTTGGGACTTGGATCGCCACGCCTGGAAAGACCTGCCCGTGGGGACGAAAGTTTTCCTCTGCAGCTACATCCAAGACGAAGCATCGGAAAATTTGGAGTCCCATGTCAAACGGATAGTACGATTGTATTTAACCCGTCCTCAGGTACGGGAGCTAATTAATGGGTAGGCAAAAGCCGGGTGGGACAGAGTGCAATATCCGTGCTTTGGTATGCTATCGTTTGTTGATTTTGATCTATCCAGATCTCCAGTTTATGAGGAAATCATAAGCCACCTCAAAATGTCCTCGATCATGCTAGACCTGGGCTGTGGTTTTGGCCAGGATATTCGTCGTCTGGTGTACGATGGCGCCCCAGCAGAGAACATTTTCGGCTTAGACAAAGAGGAGGAATTCATAGAACTCGGGTTTGATCTTTTTCGGGATAGGGCCACCTTGAAGTCCACATTTCTGGTTGATGATTTCTTGAAACCTAGTGCAAAGCTTGTCCAGTTAGCCGGCCACATACATATCATAAACTCTGGCTACTTCCTGCATTTATGGGATTGGAATGGACAGGTGGACAGGTTAGAGTTGCGAAATGCATGATTGACCTTCTTTCTCTGCAAGAGGATGACTTGATCACCGGTGTCCAATTTGGGAGGGATGATGCTGGGCTGTGGGGGGTGCCAACTCTTAACTACTCCATTTTCTTACACAGCCCAGCCAGCTTTGCACAGATGTGGAAACAAATTGGGGAGGAAACGAGTACTAGATGGCTGGTTTGGTCCAAGACCGACCGTGAGGGAACTCATGACAAACTGGCCGCTAAGGGATTTCGGTTGCGATGGTATGTACGGTTCGAAGGATGGCAGTCTCATGTTCTGCCGGGTGAAAGGAAAAACTCATAAGTATCTACATAATGTCTTTTGTCCCACTACTTCAAATTTAACCCTGCATAGAACTCTAGAATTGAAAGGGTAGCGAGAGTCATTCCAAATTATCGCCATATCCCTCTTCCATTATATGCCCTGTTTTCAAACATGTGACACCCCAGTCTTTGCAATCTTTGCATATCACAAATGAAGGGCACTGCTCACAAGAGCAATGATCACTGGAGGCGTCCAGTAGGGGAACCATGCACACCTTACATGTGTCATGATGTCTCTCTGGAACGTTGACTCGCTCACACTCAGATGCGTCGCTAGATGCCACTGAATACACTTCTGAGTCTCGAGTCAGTAGCTCCAGGATGTGGACTCTATTCCTTCTTGTGGCTTCGGTTATTGCTGACCGGCCATAGACATCCGTAATTACTGGGCTCGTCCATTCATCTGGGATTTCCAGCAAAGCCGCAACAACGCGTGTCATTCCAAGAGCAGTCGCAATGATAAGGGGTGTACGCCCATACACATCACGAACATGTGGGCTGCTTCCAGCCTTCAGTAGTAGCAAAACCAATTCTTCCGAATACAGCCTGAGGGCAGCTAAGATTGGGGAAGTTCCATCGCCTGGGTTAGGGTCTGCACCGCGCTCGAGCAGAAGTTTGACTGTTGCCTGTACCGCTTGACTGCCTGGCCAGTCGCTTATTCTTGATGGACTGTATCTATAAGCATCTAAATGTCGCTCAAGCGCCCATGACAGGGGTGCTTTACTCGAGCCTTCAACCTGGTTCGGGTCAACCTTCTTATCAAGAAGCATTCTCACGACTGCCTCATGCCCATCGAGAGCGGCGAGGCATATGGGTCTTACACCGTATTGGTTGATGGGATCTGGATCTGCATGGTATTCAAGCAACAGTTCAACCAAGTCATCCGCCCCATTGTGCGCCGCAAAGGCTAAAAGGACCCAGTGATCCCAATTCTCCCGGGCCCTGAGATTGTCCTCGTCTAATGCCTCTGTGGAATTTTCCAACTGGTTATTTCATTCACATTGAGACATTGACTCTTGAGTGTCAGGTCTAGGACTTTCCGTACTGTTGGGGTCAGCGCCCCTCTGCAGCAAGAGCCTTGCAAATTCCGTGTTATTGTGACGCATCTGAGTCACACAAAGTAGAGGGGAGAATCCAAGATGGCCTTTGGCATTAATATTAAGCTTTCGAAGTGGCTCCTGGTCCAACAAGAACTGAAGCATAGCATATGACTTCGCAACGACGGCGTGGTGGAAGACATTCATATCCTTTCCGTCAACTAGAAGTGGGTCATCTACGTTGGTAAGGAAGAAGTCGACCAGTTCAGTACTTCCACTCCAAACGGCGGCGATCACAGCTTTCCCAATGTCTGGGTTGGCGGGAATCCGACTGAATAGAGCCTTGACCACGTCAAGGTTGCCACGCTCCGCTGAGGCTTCAAAAAGGGCGGCCGTTGACTGTGAAGAAATTGTCTCCTTCCCAAGGGCATTCAATACCATGTCTGTGACATCGGCATTCCCGGATTCTACTGCTCCTTGAAGAAATCCTGAGTTCCTGGCCTCAATATCAACGTTCGTTTGAAGAACCTTCGAAACCAACTCGCAAGATCCCGATACTGAGACCCAGTACAAGGGTCCCTTTTCGCAAGGCTCAATATTCCCACTTCGCCCCATGCAAAGAAGCTCAAGAAATGTATAAACATCTTCATCGGTCAAGGATTTCAGAAAGTCACCCCATATCTCACGGGCAAAGAGGGTAAACTCTGGGGATTTATCAGCGGGGCGTATAGGTTGGCTGAAGTTGGCGATGTAAGCCTGCAGTACCTCATGAACTTCTTCCACTTCTGGGTCGAAGACTTGCGGGCATGGATTGGCCCCGTTTTCAATCAGCAAAATCGCAGCTTTGACAGAAGCATCGAAGTCATGACTACCGGGATAGAGCTGTTGAGGGGCGGACCCTCTAGATGTGCAAATGCCGTTGGCGATGTTGAATAGAGGAGTGCATTGAAGAAGGTTCATCTGCTCCGGGTCTGCTCCCTCCGCTAGTAATAGTTGGCATAGTTCCGGGTTGGCATACTTCGTTGCACCGAATAGCGCAGTCTCGAACATGGCGTTAAGTTGGCCAACATCGGCTCCTTTGGACAATAGTAGCTTCACCACCTCTTCAGATCCGCTTTCAACCGCATAAAACAGCGGTGTGCTTCCAGAAATGTCTGGTAAGTTGACTGAGAGACCGGCATCGAGAAAAAGGGCCACGATCAATGGTTTAGCCCATCTTGATGCAGGAAACAGGGCTGTTTGATGGTACTTGTTCTGTATATTCGGATTTGCCCCGTTTGCAAGGAGCACCCGCACGATCTCTGTGTGTCCGTTTTTGGATGCGACGAATAGAGGAGTCTCTTTCTTTCCGTCTTGTTGGTTGGGATCTGCGCCGTGCTTGAGCAACTCAAGCACCACTTCCGCATGGCCCAATCGCGTTGCACGAGAGAGACCAGTTTCGGTAAGAATTGGCAAGTTGGAAGTATTGACTCCGGTTACAAGCGATTTGCCCAGATTCATGAACAAGGCTGATAGCTCTTCAGCAGTAACAGGCTCCATTGACGTAACCCAGGGATTCGATCGTTGCAGTGAGGTCGGTGAGTATTCGCAATTTGGATCAGCACCTGCCTCGAGAAACCTACGTACTATTCCCAAGTCTCCATTCTCAATAGCATAGTAAAGTGTCGAAGGAGACTCTTCAAGTGTGGCTCCTCTATCAAGTAGTATCTTGACCAAATCTTCATTCCTTCTTGCCACTGCCGCTGACAGGGGTGTGTCGCCCTCTGAATTCGCGTAATTTGGGTCGGCGCCATTCTCAAGAAGCAGGATCGCTGCCTCCCTATGGCCAGTAGAAATGGCATTTATGAGGGGAGTGCCCACAGGATCAACAATCTCGTCGAGAAGAAAGACCGGACCGTCCTCTTCTAAGGCATCTGCGACGTCGAAGAGGGAAGTAAACATGTCGTCAGCACCCACAGGTTTCACCGCTTTCGCGTCATGAGTGAAGTTAAGCTGAACATTGTGAGAGATCAGAAGTTGTATCATTGCAATTTGCCCAGTGGTGGCTGCGTAAGCCAAAGCTGAGCGACCCTTGTTGTCCCGGGCATCACAGAAGGCACCATGCAGAATGAGGAGTTCAGCCAGTTGAGCATGCTGGGCGATAGTCGCATGCATCAAAAGAGTCTTCCCTTCATGGTCTTTGAAACATATATCCACGCAATCAGACTTGAGGAGTATCTGTGTTGTTTCAATATGTCCCTGCTCAATGGCCCACAGAATAGGCACCTTTCCCGTAGAATCTACGATATTGAGCTCCACATTCTGGCTGATATAATGATCAATGATTGTGTGAAGATTAAAATAGCAAGCAAGGTGAACTTTTGTCAATAGGAACGAGTGACTCCACGGGATTGGCGTCTCACCCATCAGAGTCCTTTTGAAGTAATTGTAAACGCCAAGTATCAAGGCCTGGCCAGACGCCCGAACATTGGTGTCCAATTTCAAAAATTGCAAGGTGAGTCTGAGTAAGTCAGATGACTTTTCAAGCAGCGGCGAGAGATGTGCGCCCCAATACAAGGCACAGTAGGTAAAAAGAGGATATCGCTCTTCCCTCTGGACGAAGCTCGATTCATGACTGCAACGGCCTGTCGAGAAAGAGTCAAAGCTAAGATAGGTAAGTGTAATTTTTGCGATCTCGACTTCACCATCTTGAAGATGGCTACTCTTTAGCAGGTATGCCTTTGTGGTGTGATGTACCAAACGGATTATACCTGTGTTTCGATCGAATGCAACCAACCCGGCACATAAACTGTCGATGGTGTTCGGATCCATAAGGTTTTCCCGGTCGGGATCCTTCATTCCTGGCTTGGTCCCAATCGCGTGTACGAGCTGGTCTGCCGTCAGAGCTGTCTTACTGAAGCTGAGCCAAGATAGAGCCCTCAACGCGACTTTCGACTGAGAATCGTCGTCGTCAGATACCCCTTGATTAGAGTCTCCTTGGGATGTAATCCTGAGCATCGCCTGATTATATGCTAGCTCAAGGCCGGTTGTCCCTCGGGGTAGTTGGACAAGGGCGTTCTTCATTTGTCTGACGGTGAGAAAGCCCATCAAATGATTCATATGCAGTTTAGCAAGTAGAAAGCTGGAAGATGTTAGTGGTAGATCGAAGAGACTCATATGGTAGTCTTACACTCCATCTACAGTCCTCACAACTTCCGATTGTATTTCATTCCGAAGTTCAGCGGTTTGAGTTGTCTTGGGGATGCGGAGCTGGGGCATGCGTTCTTTCACATATTGTAGGACGTCATCTTCGTGGGCCCGGATTTCTCTGGAAATACACGGAGCAAACCGAGAAGAGATGTCATCGTTATAGCGAGAAGTCACAAAAAGCTTCACTTGAGGACTTTCCCGGATTTTGCACAGAGCGTCAAAGAACAACAATGAGTCTTCCCGGCTTGCAGAATAGAACTCATCAAGGGCATCGACAACTAGGAACACCATGGAGTATGACTCAATGGCTTCTAGGATAGTTTTCTCCAACTCAGTGGGTCGAGGTCGCGTAGAGTTTGAGCTGTGGTCCTGGTGAAGCTGCAATATACATGGAAGCAGGTCTGCATCTGGAGTCTTCAGTGCAAGTTGTCGAACGAGGCTTTGCAGGAGCTCCAGGTAAGTCTGCCCATGTTTCGGCTGGTAGCTGCAGAACTGAAAAGCAACCTTCACATTTGAATCGCCTTTGAAGGTGTTCTTCAGATACTCTACCACGATGGATGCCATTATTGTCTTGCCTGCACCCGGGATCCCAGGACAGAAGAGAGTTCGAGGTTGGATATCATCGCTCATCCACTGAATGAACTCTTCTGAATTTATGAGCCAATGACCTGTCCCATCTTGCCTGAGACTGATGATATCGTTTTGCTGATCGACAAAGTCTATTGAACTGACCCAATCGAGGACCTCTCTGGTCTCCCTAGTTGTCACAAACCTTCCGACCTTCGTGACTTCACTATGAACTATCCCAATCATGAACAAAGGTTAGGCTTGCGGTAAGGAGTTACTAACCTTCTTGCACCTTCTCAAATAGGGCTTTCGCTGTAGGCTCTCCGCTCACATCCTTTACTTGCACATGTTCCAAATACTCCTTTGCACATGCGGCGGCCACCGCAGCTGCATATGGCTGCCAGCGGTCGTTTTTATGCGAGTCAGCGTAGTCCGAGATTCCTCTGATCACGACGCAAGGAAAATTGTTCATCAATCCCGCAGCCTCCATCTCAAGACAAATAGCCCCATGCTTGTCTCGAATCTCATCACGCAATGCAGCGTTCTTGACGACAATGTCACCCGAGGCAATTGTTCCATAATGAATAACTGGAGCATCATCGAACCGATCATCCCGCTCCACAGTCTCCAAAACGTCGCATTTCGAACAATTCTTCCCCGCGGCATGAATGTACCCCGATCTGAACAGACGGTCCAGTGATTGGTCCGGACGAGAATATCCCTTCTTGCGCATAAATGGATGCTTGTCGAGCATTTGGTCAACGAAAACTCCTATTTTGTGCTCTTCCATCATATGTTGTGCTTGCATCGCTCCAAGGGCCGTACTTAGCGATCGAGGAGGTGGAGCCAGAGCAGACCGCGTCTCAAATGAGCCATCAGCCAGTTTCTTACCCAGGGCATAGGCCACCACACCTCCGGTCTTGGAGTCACTACTGATAACAACATCCCCAAGACGAACATCCTGTTCATCCTGGCTCTCATAATCAGGGATACCAGCACCGATACCCACGCAAAGCCCAATCCGGATATTGGGGAAGGTGAATAGCATATCCTTTACCGAGGCCGTCGCGGAAGAGGAACCAAGTTGGTTCTTTGGCAGGCAAGCGATCACCACTCGGAAATGCCCTATCGTCCCCAGTGTATAGCGATTCTGATCTGCTGCTGCCGGTGATGTCTGGGGCTCTCCGTGATCTTCCCCATCAAGCATGCCCCTTGCTGCAGCTAGCTCAACGGGGAGGGCACATATCCAGCCCACGGTGTACTCCTCGTTGGCGTAGGGCGCTATTCGCGGGCTAGACATGGCGTCTAAAAGAGGTTTTATTCCAAGAGATTTTTCCTACACTGTTAGATATACATATACCACGGATAGTTACGGGGGACTTGGAGATATGGTTCCTGAGTTTTAATGTGCAGAGGATGTCAGATCCCCTACCCCGCAGGAACAGCACACGGCATGATGGGGGCTAAATTATGCACGTTAGACGCTACTCGGGTAGATGTTGGGCCCAAACACCAATTATCAACTGCTACAGCAATGTGAGGCAAGATAAAAAATTCAATTAATAGATTAAAAGAGGAAAAATAAGAAGTATCAGACATCTTTGTGACAGTGGACTTATTCCCAATGGCGTAATCAGTTTACATCCTTTTTCGCCTTTCTTGCCTTGGAAGGTCTCCCACCAAAATTATGCGTCGCTGAAAAAGACTTCCACGATCGGGAAAAGCATAATTAGCATCTGTCAGCACGAGGATAGGAGGGCCACGTAAGCGTTTCAGACATATGCACGATCCTATTCAGATGCAGAAAAGTGGTGTTCACGGGATGTAAGCGAATCAACTGGAGGGGCGAGAGAGTAGGGCGCCAAGCGAGACTAGTTGGAGTATCTCAACGATAAGAAGGAACATAATCACCAAGATGTACAAGTGTAGGGGGGTTGGGGGATTTTCAGCTGTGAAGATCTTGGAAAGTGTGAGTCAATTGTGCCCTTCGATTAAGAGGTTACATTTTTCAAGCACAGGGTTAGGCCAAGCGCAAGAAAGGTTATACTCATTTTCTAGGTGTCTGTCCTTGTTTTTAGTTGTTAGAAATGAGACAAGAAGCGAAGATAGAGCACCCTATCCAACAAGTGCAACCAAGCATTTACCATAGAGATGATGGTCTGGACAATATAAGTTGATAGTAGTAGAATGTGTTATGTGATCTTTTTTGTTTTCAATTTCATTTTTCTTTGTTCCAGCTTTATATAGGTAATAAATGGTACAAGATAGTTGATAGGTCATATCATTACACTTCTTGATCAGCAGTTTCATACTCGATCGCCTCTATTAATCTTCCTAGGGCTTAACATTCAGAGGAAGAAGATGCGTTGTGTTTAGTGAGCTGAGAAGAAGGTCACGGGGTGACCACATGATGCCGTCATCCCGCGTGGCAAACCCTTTATTTAGAATGAGATCATGTAACAAGGAGTGCCTCCCCGTATTCATTTTTGAACCACAACTAAAATAGTCATCACACCTTTTTTTTTAGAGCAGCATTATCTGCACTAGCAACAGCTATATTATGTGAAGCATACAGATCCGTAACATAGCAATATCCCCCACCCATAACCTCCCCCAAACATGTCAATCTACAGCAATATCGCAACCAGCAAGGAGCGCCACGACCAGATCCAGGCCGAGCTCGCCGCCGTAGAGAGCAGCCCTGAGTCCCTCCAGTCGCAAGAAAGCTACCTGGCCGAGCTCCGGAGAGAGCTGACCAATACCAACAGGCAGTTGGCGCAGCTGCACAAGGTTACTAAAGGGAACCGCGAGCTGCACGAAAAGTATCGCGATAGTACACTACGCCGCCTACTTTATCGAGCGAGGGGTAAGCGAGAAGAGTTCGAGGCCAAGGCCGACCAGGAGATGCGCGATTACTACGACGCCCTGGCCAAGGAGAACCGTGCGCAGGCGCAGTGGGAGATGCTGGAGGCGCAAGTCGCGGACGCGGTTGACCACGAGAAGGAGCTTCAGCGCGCATGTACCACGAGGGAGCGACTGCATGCGGAGCTGGACACCATCTACAAGCGGATCTTTGAGGGGCGGACGGAGGAGTTCCCCGAGGAGGATGCGCAGGAGGAGACAACGAAGCAGGCGCGGCGGGAGTATGGACAACGGCGGGAACGATGGAGTGATCTTCGGCAGGCGACACAGTGTCTCGCGCGAGCGCAGCTGACGCTCCGGGAGGTGTTGCTTAATTTGGCGGAGACACTGCGGTACTGTGAGAGGGACCTATGGACTTTTGGAAGCACCCTAGCCGATTGGCGGCAGCAGGACTGTCTGTCCCGGGCTCAACAGAAGGTTACCCAGACGCAGATGCTAGTCGCGCAGGCCAGACGGCTGGATCCCAGAGTACAAGCTCTTCCGGCCATGAACCTTGTTCAGCATGACTGGGTTGGGGAGCTAGTCTTTGGTACCTTTTTGTTTCACACCAGTTTTCTGGACATGATGCAGCAGTCTGTTCTCGAGGTGAAGCGTGCAGAAGAGGTTTTGGCAGTCCAGGTTAGGCAGGCAAAGTCCCGTGAAGATGACATGCAGGCTCAAGTGGAAGAAGCGCGGGTGGCTTTCGAGACCGCACAGCAAGATCTTCGCCAGATCAGATATGAGCTCTTTATGAAAACTGCGGATCCTCCGCCGCCATACACCGAGCCGATGTCTCCTGGGATCAGTGTCTAGATTTGACAGCTGCTTATACTTAACAAGGAAGTCTCTCGCCGTATGACAAGAGTATACCTTTTTCTTTTCTTTTCTTTTTTTTTTTTTTTTCCTTCTTTTTTTCTTTGTTTCATGTAGTAGAGAGACGAAATGGGAAAGAAAGATTGGCAATTCCTTGTTCTAAAGGTAAACATACTAAACTCACTATATTATATACTAGCATGAAACAGAGAGAATCCTTCTCAGATGCCTGTAGGAGTATCATCCAGGGTGACTACAACTACACCACCCGGCTACCTGGAAGTAGCTACATATAAATGATATTTACAAAAAAAGATCCTAATAGATAGATTGCAACGGATATATTATGGAAAGAGAGACTCGACTTTGATGCTCCTTCGCCTGCTCTGGTATCCAATATAACCAACAGCGCTATATATCTGTACGAAGCCTGAAGTGTTTAGAGCTTCGACGCACCAATTGTCCGACTAATATCAGACGCCCAACATAACAGCGGCTCTCTCTTCAAGCACTCCATAACAGGCTCCTCCAACACAACTCTCAACTCCCACAATGGCGTTTTCCTAGCTCCACCAGAGCCCGGCCTAGCAGGCATAACCCAACACACCCCACTGATTCTCGGATCAGGCATATCCAAATTCGCCACTGGGCCCAACATAGAGCCAAAATTCAATCCATATAGATCGAAATGGCGGATACTACTCACGACTAGGTCGGGCCATTGAGCCTGGAACGAGCTCCAATCGTCCAGAGTGTTGATCTGGGAGACGTAGCAGGTGGCTTGCTCAGCGGTGATGTTTCGTATCTCGTTTCTGATTTGTAAGGCGACTTCGTGGATGAGTGGGATGTCGGCGATTGGGTCTGGGCTTTTGTATGAAGTGGAGTGAGTAGACAGTACGGATTTAGCGGCCATCAGGGCGTTTCCTATATAGGTGCCTAGCTTGGGGTGAAGGATAGAGCGAAGCTCGACGGCACTAGATAATGTGGAAAGGGCGCCTTTGGGTGTACTTGGCGATGATGCTTGCTTCGCTCTGGTGATGGAGATCCAAATAAGCGCGGTGAGAATATCCACATTTGTCAAGTTCGGATTAGATGTTTGGCCAGAACTCGTGGAGGTCATAGAGTTGCACTTTTTCTTGAGCATGCTGATCTTTTCTGGAGACAGGGCGAATCTCCGACTAACTGGGCTAAATGGAATCTTTGGTTCAGCTTGAAATTTATCCTGGATATTGTATGGAGTCAAGCTCCTTATCGATGCAAGCTGCTGCTTTTTTTGAAGCTGCGCAGCCATATCTGTGAGTGCCGAGTCGCCTCGACAGCACGCAGCCAGAGAGTCTAGAATAGCGAGCACCCCCAGTCCATCCGTCATCCGATGGTCGAAAGTCACGCATAGCACTAGACCATCTGTCATCATATTGGCTTGGAATCGCAATACAGGGCTTGGATCGGTGGTAGGTAGGTGGATAGGAATTGGGACGAAATCAGCATGTTGCACATCATCGCGCTCCACGGCGGAGGTTTCAGCGGCATGAAGCGCGACCTTAAGCATGGGTGACTGGTGCATTGTTGATGCATCTGCCGGTGTGATTTGCATCGTGTTCTTCTTGCCGTTAAGCTCTTCTATGGTCACTATGTTCCCGCTTAGGAAGGGAAGGGCGTGCAATAGGCGCGAGATGCCATTTTGGAGAACGGCGATGGCATCCGAAGGAGAGTTAAGCTTGAAGGTAAGGTATGCGAATAGGTGGAGTGGAGGGACAATATGGTCCAATGCACTCAAGGTGAAGGGTTCAAAATTTGGGGGGGTGTTTAGGGTAGGAGATCTAGTATCATCATGTTGTTCCATCTTGAATTGATGCGATGAGTTTCAAACCATGAGAAGACTCACATCCAGGATGTAAGGCCTTTATTAACCCATTTGTTGGACAGTCCTTCTGGACCAAGCACTCAACCTGAAAGTATCGCTAGTAAGTCGATTTCGCAAAGATCCTCAGCCACACTGCAACGGACCTATCAGCTATGAGGAAATCACACCCTCTACTATCGTGTCCACCTCAGCTGAAGACGAACTATCGATCTGCTGACAGTTCCTCAGAATGCTGGTATTGGCTGATTAGTACTAGTTGTCGATCTAGCCGAGTGCTGTATCCACTTATGCAATGTTTTGTGGGCCGGACGCACTAGATTCAAAGTTTGTTCAACTGGAACATTTCACCCTAAAAATCTCACCGTCTTTTCCCTCCGTCTACCAAATTGCCATAGAAAGGCTGTATCTTTTCAATACCCCCTTGCTAGAATATATACATCTTTAAATGCTATTGGTGCAGTCAAAGAATGCAAGACCCTGTCAAATCGAACGACGGTGGAAGATTTCGCCAGTGACAGGTGGCATAACTATTCGTTTGTGTAGACTACTGGGGGCAGAAAAAGCAATATGCCTGCTTGATGAATCTCGGAGTTTGACTTCGGAGTTCAACGGAATTTAGTATATTTTGCTTACTTTGCGTAGATATGGTTTGATGTGCCTTGCTTGTACATCACACAATTCATACGAGGAAAATAGCACGAAATCATATAGTTTCATCAGGTTTTGTCATTGGAAAAGCAAAGGGGAAAATATCACGATAACAAGCCTATCATTTCTATTTAACACATCTAGTCATCCTTCAGACAAAGATATAGTCTCTTTGGCTAAACTGTGTTTAAGCGGACCTGGAAGTTGAACTATGTAACTTGACCAGAAAATGAGGCTATAGCGAGTCAATGGGAAATCCTCATCATGAGTAGCTTTAAGAATGATGGAGATATTCTGGCCAGGCATGGCATCGGCGGAAATAGTCACATTCACATGGCCTGGCTAGGAGCCTTCTTAGAAGTACTGACACCAAGAGGTGGTGAAGACAAAGCAGCAAGGTCTATCAAGGAAAAAAAGACATTGAAGGATAAAAAATGAAAAAACATACAACAGAAGGGATTCGCTGGTGGTCACCCACCCAACTACTAACCTCCCGGCGTGTGGCTTAAGTACGGCTGAGCGGACGGGAAGCCCTGTTTTCCACACCCTATGGTCGTATGTGCTTGGATTAACATTAGCAAGGATTATATGCTCCAATTCCTCCATACTGATATAATTCATGCAGTCTCACGACCCAACAACCATGATGGTAGACTGAACTGCGGGAGACCAGATCTCAAGAACCGCACTTTACTGGTAAATAACGATCTTATCTAATCATTCTGCACTTACAGTAAGACTATGGCCTCATCAGTATCAACTATCATTTCGAAGCCAGCAATTACATGGCATATTATGGAACCTTGAACTTTATCTTATCATCGGTTGTTGATATCCTCCAGAGTCCAGCGGAAATGGCAAGTGACTCCGCGGGAGTTTCGAATCCGGCAAGACTTGCGCCAGCCCGCATTCCTCCACTGCCAAAGGCTGGAGTATATTCCAGATAGTCTGTTTATCCCGCATTTGGCTTATCAGACGAGTTGCAATTACGAAGGTATGCGATACAATTTGGACACCAAGACACACTCAAGGTATTCCACCTGTTGCGGAGCATTAACAGAATTGGAGCAAAGCAAGAGCATCTAACGCGGTAGCCTAGCATCGAAACATTGTCCTCAAAAATAAATTCATCAATTCCATCTATTCAAAAAAGCACTACTTAGTTATCATTATCGGCACAAGACCAGGCCGATGATCCTCCGGTCTCCTGGTAAGACTGAATAATGCTCACTACAGAAGCATAAGTGCCCCCAATCGTCAAGAAAACCCCAGTCAAGATTATGAACACACACCAAGTCACACATAAACACCATTTCATAGACTTCTCTCGCTTACCCGGCTCCCAGTTATCGTATAGCCACATAAACCCCATGGGTTGGAAACACAATGACGTGGCTAGAAGAGCACCAACAAGTGATACAAGGTCGCTGAATACGGGGATGCTGCTGGCGATAATGTACGCGATCACAGTTATACTAAACGTGGAGCCGATCCAGGCAATCCAGTGCGTCGGGGTCTGTGCGGTGAGGTGCCTAGAGCCCCGAAGAATGCGCATGAAGATGTGTTTGGAAGGCAACTTTATTCGATTTTTGGGATTAGATAGGTATATAAATAGGGACAAGGTATGGAATTAAGACTCACGTGAAGGAATAGGACCACAGAAACACACAGCCCCGGTAGGGCAAAGCCATAGCTAACCTTCTTGAGCAAGGGTCCGGCAGAGCCAAGAGCTGGTGAGGCAACATGGGATCCGCAGTAATAGTATACGACTGTCCCGACCACGATGTAGATTACAGTGACAATAGTTTGGCATATGGCTAGGGATTTAGTAAAGAGGCGTGGGTCACGCATTTCGGAGACGATGTTAAAGAATGCTGGAGCCCCGGCGTAGGCTAAAGTTATCGTGGATACGGCAGTCATGGCCTCAACAAAGCTTGGGTTGCCGAAGAGTTTATAGTCGGGTTCCGGGATAACGCCCGCAGTCACTGGGGCATGGCCCTGGATCCCAACACCAATGGTTACAATGAATACTAGAAATTGTTTAGATCAATCCTAAGTCTAGACTTGTGAAGCTATACTTACCGGCAATGATAACGCACGACACTCCTACCCAGGCAAGCCAGCTTATACGAGCAAGAGTCTGGATACTAGAGAATGTGAATCCAATGATGGCCGCAACAGCCACAAAAATGGCAGTGCACGCTCCATGATCAGACAGCGCGTTAAAGGCGATTGAGATGCTCAAGAGGGCAGAACCACCAGTGAAGATATAGTCTTGCAACAGGTCAGGACAGCAGTCAGATTGGGATGCGGACTAGGATCACTCACATAGGATGTAAGCCCCGCCAAATAGCTCATATCCGACGCGCCCAAGGAGCATCTTCCCAACATCGCCGATTCCATAAACATCACGATGGCGTATCTTAAACACGCCCACCATCCAGTTCGACCAGGTTGTCGTCACTGCAATTGCAAGAAGGACGATAATTCCGGGCACTATCCCAAGGATATCAAAACAGCTGGGTATTGTGAGGACGCCAAGGCCGATTTGGACTTTCAGCATAAGGGCAACGGTTCCTATACAGCTCACCTTGCTCATGTCAGTAGATCTAGCTTTGACACACATCACCAGAGATCTCACATTACGGTAATTGGTATCACCTTCACGAATCTCGCCGAACACAGCATCATCCTGGATTGGCTCGGAAAAGGAGAGCTCGCCGGCTTGTGACTCGGCTGATAGAATATCTTCCGGGTTATTATCAAGGCTTAGTTGTTTCTTCATGGCAGGCTGAGGTTTTGCATATAAAAGCACGGGAAATCAGAATGGTTGAATCTGAGAAATGACTGTCCATTATTTATTGGGGGCGGACATGGACATCTAGTCCTGACACGACCCTATAGAATGATAGCTTACGTTGAAACAGCCTACGGGGCGTCGGATACGAAAATGCGGGGAAACAGATGAACAAGGCAGCTTGTTCCGCGAACACAGAAAGATAGTTTGGTGGAGCACAATTGATAGCCATATCAAGCGGAACCACCTTCCATACTTTATCCCGCATCTCCCCCGCGTTCCAGATATGATTTCGTCGACTTATTCGTAAGGCGGCGATATCCATCGCTAATACAACGCTATGTCTCTACTATCTTCCTATCAGATAGTCTTACTGGGAGGCCTGTTGTTCATTTTTTGCTCCACTCGCCACTCGACTATGCTGAAAAGGTGATTAGCAGGATCCATGCCCAGCAACGCCCCATTACAGTAAACCAGTATGGGCAGGAGGATCAAGAATAAAAATCATTCATTCGGTCTGCATGTCTGCGTGGTTATAACCAGGCTTCTAGTGAACTGCCATTTGCTAAGTATGGTAACTTATAGTTGTGCGAGCGAACCGATCGTGCGCTCGATGTACTGCCTAAAGATCGCGATATGAAGGCATAAAAGAAAAAGCCAGTGAAAACACGCCGATCTGTTGGTACTTACGCTTTACCAAACAGTAGGTTCAATCATGCACTATGTCAGCACGTCTCATAAGCGAGCCACCTCAGTTCAAGTCTAATGAAGCGCAATCACTGTGATCTCATTCTGCCCGTCTCCTTCAAAGGCCTCGCCACACATTACCCCGTGGAGATACCCATTCCCGATGACTGTATAAACCGGGGTGGAGTAGCGGTCCACCTCAGAAGAATAGACGTTGACGTGTCCTGGTCGCAGAATGAACGGAACTTCTGAGCCAAGCAGAATATGCACCTCATCTCCTTCCTGGACAGTCCTAGGGGCCAGTCCAATTAATCCCTTTTCCGTAATAATCATTCGCCTCCCCCAGAGACAAACCAATACGTGGTAAGCAATAGACGGTGCCAGGTTAAGCAAGGTATTCATCATCTCGAAGGGCTCACTATCGCTTTTGCGCGTCTCCACTGATGATCTTGCCATACTCACAAGTAGTGGCCAGACGGTCGCAGTGATCATCTTCCACAAGTCCAGCAATTGATGGTAATCACCATCGGACGGTCGGACATATCCTGCTCCCTGCTCAACTTCAATAGAGTCGTTTAAAATTGTTCGCCAGAAGCTGTCCTGCTGCGATCCTCTAGTCGGGGGGCTCTCGGGCCAGTCCTGAACCCCCATGCCGATCATTCCCATCCATTGCCGGAATACATCAGGAACCTTGTCAAATTCATCAAGTGGGTCTGTTGCATCCCCAACACGAATGACTTTATCCACTTTCAGGGCTTGCAGACGAAGGGTACCGTCGCTAGCAAGAGAAAATTGAGTAGTATCCTGCTTCAACCCTGCTGTGGCGGAGAACCTCTCGGCAATCTTGAGGCGCTGCTGTTCTCCCCAGACCCGTCTAGATGGAGTTGAGCGGACATGAAGATCAGGTAACCAGGACGGGAAATCAGGCGACCGGTCCTCGCTGATTCTTTCTCCTTGCAGGAAGGAGGCGCCGCCAGATTCCACCATACAGGCGTAAACGGCTTTAATGATGGCGTCTCTTGAGCTGATGTTGTAGTCCGGTTGAAGAGGCGTCGCTAGGCCCCAACTGTTGACGATACCTAGAAGGGCATAGAACAGATCTCGAGAGACAGATGCCTGGGACGCCGAAAACATTCTTCTCAGTTGGAGCAGAGTGATTTTCTCATCCGAGTTCCTCCATCGTTCCCGAACATATACCATAGGTGAAACTCGTTCTTCAATGACCATCAACGGGTCGAAACCAGCCCCACGAAGACGCAATCGAAAGTTCTTACAACAATGCGCAGCATGCTCACGGAATATTTCCAGGACCGCTCGCAGTGTATCGTAAGAGAACTGCTCAGAGCCATATACAAACCGGATTTTTGGCGGCAGGACCATTTCCTGGATAACCCAGATCCGCTTCCACCATGGTTTGTCAAGAAACATCGCAAGATCGTCGAAGTGTTGTAGGTAGTCTTCTGACACGTCGGTCCGTGTGCCATCCTCGATGAAGCAAGGCAGTTCCGACATGTGCTTGTCGCTGAGGAGGATCTCGAACAATTCGGCTAATCGGTGACCAGCAGCAGACTTGGAGCCCACCTCCACAGTGTAAGGGTCTTCTCCAAGCCAGAGTGTTGTTTCCTGCGACCCTTGGTAGATCTCACCCATGAATGAAACCTGGCTGGACTTCTCATCGTTGTTGCTTTGGTTGATGCAGATGGCATCTATCCAAAACACCCGCGGCTCAGTGGACTTGCGCAGCCGGCGCATCGCCAACCAGAGATTTTCGGTCACCTCAAACGTATGACCATTCAAGCTGATAGATCTGCAGATGCTCGGATCGCTTCATACGTATGAGAGCGCTTCGTATGCCGGTTGGTCGTGAAGGGAGAGAGTCCGGAGACTGCATCTTATCTCATCCGACCAAATCCCTTCTTCAAGAGTCACGAGTCGGATCTCGCGCTTATCTGCGTCCAGAGTTCCGTACTTGAATCCTTCAAAAGAGGTCTCCGAAGGTGGATCAGGCTGGATAGCCATTCTCGTGGAGGAGATCGTGCCCGGTGTCTCTTTCAAGTAGGTAGACAGATAACAAATACTATATTTTTGGGATTCAGCAAATCTTAGAGAAAATAGTAGTTCACACAGGAGTTCCACAAGCTCGGCTTACCAGGGTAATGATCTATTCTATATATGAGCGTAGAACGCCCCAAACAGCTTGCATCAAAGGGATACGGGCGGGTACTGGCATAGAGCCTGTCCATGTACAGGCAGCTGTCAGAGATGTATCACATTTCATCTCATTTGTCGTCACATCCACTCCTGTTAGGTAGCCATGGCGCCGTCTGTTGTCTCTAGTTGGCGGAGGCTGCCTCGTCATGAATCATGGACATCATGGACGTGGGGTCGTGGTCTGCACCGATTGAGCCATGGCTGAGTTGGCCTCAGTATATATGGAGCAAACATGCATAGACGCGTCATCACAATACAGCATGAATCCCTGTCGACGCCGGTGCTATGTCAGATATCTCTCGTAGTTGCAAATTATCCAGTTTGACTCTCCTAGGTTGTTTGCCGCTTATGATAACTGTGAGGTGCTGTAGTATTTACAGTTTGGGCCGTAGCGTATACAGTATAAGTCTTGATTATAATTACAGCTTACATGGAGACTAATAGCTAGCACTAACCTCATCTATCACATAATGTTACTTAGTCCAGCCACCTGCTATGCGTAGGCGTCTCATTGGCGCCGGTTGGAGTCGAGCATTGATTGGTGGAAAATCTGGTCGGAATGCATAAAGACAATCGCGCAAGATAGTCGTGCTGCATTAGCGTGGCGACATAGAGTTTCGGTGAATAGCATTCTACTATTCAAAGGATTCAAGTGCTGAATAATAATTCTTAATTATATTGTTAACGTCAAATATACCGGCAGATCACCTGACTTAGTCGTGTGCCTATATCTGAGTGTTTGCAGCTTGCATAGTGTGAGTTGATTGGTGTTACCAGTAAGTACACTTGAAGGTGAAAACAGAGTTAATGCGATAGATAAATTGCGTACCAAATCGTCATACACAGCGCGCACCAAAGCCATGATTGTCCTATAAGACTGTTGAAAGTTGTAGTTAAGATTTTTCACACACCAAAGTGAACTCTTAGTCAGTTCTCGGCCCAAGGCATTCCACTGGTGATGGACTGGCGCTCCTTATTAAGATTAACCCTAGTTGTGCACGTACAGTTCTATATAAGCATAATTCCTTTTGCCACGCGCTAAGCGGCTGACACGCCTACTATCTATAGACCATAAACGACTTTTAGATCTTCACTTTCTTACCCTGTGGATCAAGCGAATGGGCCTGCTCCACTCTTAACAACTGATAACGAGGACGTCCCGTTCACCGGTACCTTGCATTAATCTGCTTTGGCGATGACTTATCCCAGCAGACTGACTTAGCGAGGCCTCTGGTCAAATGGAATATTTTTGGCCCTGGACGCTCTCCAGCGTGTTTCTTGCAAACTGGCATTAGCTCTGGAATTGAATACCGGTATATGAAAACTCCAATTCAGCGACGATCGGGACTTGCCCCATTTTAGTCACTGCTTTCCAGTCAGCTTTATCATGCGCTATCGCCCTCTCAAGATATGTGATGACTCAATCTTCATCCTGAATTTGCACTATTAGAATGATATTTCGATCCTGGACCGACAGTCTATGGTTAGTTCCCGCGCCATAAAGAGGTTTGCGCCCATTCTTGTGTGTGCCAAGTAGCTGATGAGATCCCAAGCCTAAGGTCACTCGAGGAACATGTGCAATTTGTGACATGGACTTGCGTGAATTCTGATGGGGAAGTGTACACTGACACGCAGAAACATATCTAGTCATAACAGCCGTTCTTCGCGAAGTAGGCGAGATCTCATGTCCAAGACAGTGGGAAATTTTGACAATGGCACTGTTAATCACTTAAGATGGCCTGTGAAACAAAACTAGATTATTGACATGATGAGTACGCGTATACACACAAGTTTCCACAGACAGGCAGCAGTGAAGATCAAGTTGAGCGATTTCTTCCCCGTAGATCGATGGCGTTGTGGTGAGTATGGACCAAACTTGGCGGCCAGGATGGGCCCGACCATACCCGATTTGGGGGGAGTTTGCGAGACTCCGCACGGGCACTCGGGGATATCCTTCGCATCCACTCGGATCCAACTTCAGGGTTTGTCCAACCCATCTTGCTCTTGCGGGGAATCTCGGCCGTTTCTGCCACAATCAGTAGGCATTCACGGCGATCATCCGGCGGAGTTGCATCACCACTTTTTCCCCTCTTCAACTTCTGCAAGAATCAGAAATGTCTGCAGCACCCCAGACTGAAACGCGCGGCCAATGTGGGAACTTTCTAATTATTCAACTACGTTGCAGGTGCCGAACATGCCGCGGCTCTTTGCATTATCAATCTTCAGTCCCAGCAATTTGCAACTTTTCGAGGTCAAGGTTCAATTGCCAGGGAGTCCGCTGTGCTGCTATCTCCAATGCTCTGTCTGGTTCACAGTATGCACACAAACACATAGACGAAATCAAACGCGGAACTCCGCCTTCCTACTAGTGATAGGCTACACGACAGTAGTCGCAGTGTCGTACGTAGGTCGAGTCCTTTCTGATCGGCAGGGGTGCGGAGGTAACTATAGATTGGCTGCCCTCGGCCTCGGCCTGCAGAACCGGCAGTGTCTCCGCCACCTCTCCCAATGTCTACCGTTTTCATGTAACTGAGACAGGTATCCTTCTCGCAACTTCGCAACGTTCTCAGCGAACTTCCTTTTCCTGTCTGGTCATCATCGGTTGGCGTAGTCAATTGAGGTCTCCACATGGACGCGCTTCATCCCGTAGATGTTTTACAAGGCGTCGCACTCAAACCATCTTCGGGGTTATCGGAACGGCAAGGCTTGCATCATCCCACTGCTTGAGATCCATTAAGCTCATTCCCATCTCTTCTTCCAAGTGGGTCTCAAATTCCGTCCCTGGCACGTCTGTCACAGAGGCACCTCTAATCGAACCTATTTATATGCCGATCGCCTCCCAGCTTGCTCTTCTTTTTTCCCTCATCAGCTCTCTATCCTTCCATTCCACTCTTCTTGCATTCTCCGGCATGCCCTCTTTCACTACCAAGGGCCTCGCCTCTGTGGCCCTGGGCGCTGCTGTCGCCCAGGCCCAGCTTTGGGATCAGGTTATCCAGACAAACTACGGTCCTGTTAAGGGCTTCAAGTACTTCACCAACGAGACTGTTCTCCAGAAGTACTTCGGCACCACCGAGTCCAATGTCACCGCTTTCCTGGGTATCCCCTTCGCTGCCGACACTGGCTACCAGAACCGCTGGAAGCCTCCCCAGCCCCGTGAGCCCTGGAACGAGACATTGAACGCCACCTCTTTCGGCCCTGCGTGTCCCAGCAACTACGAGACTTATATCAGCGAGGACTGCCTCAGCCTGAACCTCTGGACCAATGCTGCCTCGGCCGACGCCAAGCTCCCTGTCATTGTTTGGAACCAGGGTTCCGACGAGACCAGTGATAATGCCTGGTGGTACGGTGGTGGTATGGCCATGAAGGATGTTATCCTCATCTCCTTCAACCGCCGTGACGATGCCTTCGGCTACCTCGCCCTCCCCGAGCTCAACGCTGAGGGTCTTGCTACCACCGGCCACAACACTTCTGGCAACTATGGTGTCTTGGATCAACTGGAGGTTCTCAAGTGGGTCCAGAAGAACATCGCCAACTTCGGTGGTGACCCTGACCGTGTGACCGTCGCTGGTCAGTCCTTCGGTTCTTCCCAGGTCTACCACGCCGTCAACAGCCCTCTCTTCTCCGGCTACTTCCACGGTGCTATCTCCGAGTCTGGTATCCGCTACCCCTACGACCCCCTGCTCGCCGGTCTGGCCACTTCCTACGTCAACATGTCTACCGCCATTACCCACAGTGAAGCCTACATGAGCGAGCACAACGTCTCCAGCGTCGCCGAGCTGCGTGAGCTCTCCATGGAGGACCTCCTCATCGGCTCTCAGGACCGTGTCAACGACACCTGGATCTGGTGGGTTACTGCTCTCTCCGCAGGCTACCCCCTGATCTTCAAGCCCGTCCTGGACGACTACGTCCTTCCCTCCACCTACCTCGAGACCCTCATCAACGGCCCTGCCAACGACGTCCCCGTCATCACCGGTAACACCAAGGACGAGTCCGGCGCCTCCACCACCACCGACTACACCGTCCACGAATACCTCAACTACACTTCCCTGAAGTACGGTGACCTCTTCGACCGCTACATCAAGCTCTACCCTACCGACAACAACGCCACCACCGCCGACCGTTCCTGGAACGCCGCCGCCCGTGACGCCTCCCTCATCGGCTCCTGGGCCTACGCCACCGACTGGTACAAGGCCGCCGAGTCCGACTTCTACACCTACTACTGGACCCACGCTCCCCCGGGCCAGACCCAGGGTGCCTTCCACCAGTCCGAGATCATGTACGCCCTGAACGCTCTCTACGCCAACGCCGACACCTACCCCTTCACCGACGTCGACTATGATATCGGTGAGAAGATGTCCGCCTACTGGGCCAACTTCGCCAAGACCCTCAACCCTAACCAGGGTGGCTCTTACACTGGCAAGGGCAGCCTGCCCAACTGGAGCCCCAACAGCCCCAACGGCACCCAGGTTGTCATGGAGCTGGGTAACTACTTCGGAAACGTCCCCATTGCTCACCCTAGCCAGGTCAAGCTTATCATGGACTGGTTCCACCAGCAGATTCCTTACTAGTTGAGGAGTATGGTGTGCGCTGCAGCGTGCCGCATGCATCTTGTGGAGCAGTGCTCCCGTTTTTATGGAGGCAGGACATAGCTGATATATCCTCTCTGTCTGTCTGTCACTAGACATTGACATTCTAACACTGTATTCGCTTCTTGGCTTCTAAGATTTTGTGATAATATATTTTGTACATCTCTCAAGACCTTTTGTTTTCCTCAACCACCCTTCAATACTCCGTATTTCCTAAAAAAACCGTTGTAGACAACCATAAAACACCCCTAACCCATGTTATATAATTAAGCACTCAAAGCGCCCAAGTAAACGTATCATCTCCCAACTGCCCAAACAACTCATCCAACGACAACTGCTCCAACTCTTGCACGTGAACATCCGCCATAAACCCCTCACCACCGCCACCAACCCTACCCACATCCCTCCCTCCCTGCCCCAGCGACGGCTCATCCTCACTAAGCGGATGCATAAACTGCGTCGTAACGCGCATCCTAGCTCCCGGAGCTGCCGGTCCCGACGACCCCGGCGTTTCCGACGGACATATTTTAGGATCGAGTAAATCCCAGAACAGGGATGGCTGGATACTGATCGTCGTTCCTTTAGTTATTGCTGCACCTTGGTGCTCAGACGATATAGACGGGTTCGTCGTCGCAACGGATGCCGACGACTGAAGTGCATGAAGAGTCTTAAGCCTATGAGAAACATGCGGCCAGACGGTAGACATTCTTGACAACAATCTCTCTGCGACGACAAGATGCCCTCGTGCTTTTTCTCCAATTCCTCTGTCTCTCGCGAATTGAAATATCCACGATATGGACGCAGTGGCTGCTACCAAATGGGCAATTAGCGGGTCGTGGAGGGGTAAATCGAAGTTCTCCCACGCCTGGACGAGCCGGAATACCCATTCGGAGTGGAATAAGGCGTGGTCGACTGTTTGTTGGAGGAAGAGGCGGGATTGGGAGACGCCGCGGTTCCCGCGTAATATGACGAGGTGGATGAAGGGATGGTTCTGGACTGCGACGAGAGCGTGGCAGAAGATCTGCATTGAGATCCAGGAGGTCCAGTATTCTTGGTGGGCGGAAATCTCGGCGCGGGAGCGTTTGGTGAAGGCCACATTGCGGAGGAGATGGGATTCTGGGAGTTGGGTTTCGTGTTCGTTGCGTCTGTGGTTGAGCTTTGAGTAGGTGGAAGATAGGGACCAGGGGGTTTCTTCGTTGAGGTTGGGGTTCGTGCGGATGCTGTGAAGGTAGGAGGCGGTTTCGCCCCAGATGATTGTTAGTTGTATGCTGTAGGCGACGATTCCGAGGTCGTTGGTTGGGTCGGTGGTGTCGAAGAGGTCGGTGTGAGTTGGGGATGCGGAGGGGAGTGGGGGTGGGAGGGGTGCGCTGGGTGGGTAGGGATATTCGGGGGTTATTGGAATTTGAGGTGGAGATGGGATGGAGAGTTGGGGTGTGAAGACGCTTTCTAGGATGCGTATGCTCCAGTGGCAGCGGGAAACTGTGAGGACTCTGGCTTCGGTTTGGTTGTTGAGTTGTTGCAGGGTTCGGAATGATTGAAGTCGGGATGCCATCCCGATTGTCATGCAGGCTTGGGCTTCTTTGCCTTCTATTTTTGGGGTAAGAAGAGGTCTTTTACATTAATCTTGGGGTATGTACCTTTGATGTGCCGTAGGGCTAGCAGGCATAGCGACTGTAGTACTTCCACTCGTGGTATGCCTTCGACGGCCATCTTCACAACTGCCTGTTCGGCTGACTGGGAATAGAAGTTCCGAGCGTCCGATTCTCTGCCATGGTAGAATTCGTGGCCTGAGAACGGTAAAATGAGCGCTAAGAAGCTCCACAGAAGAAACTCTGGTGCTTTGGCCAAATCCGACTGGAGTGTATCCATGTCGAACAGCGGTAGTGGCTGCAGGTGTAATACTTTTCGGTATACCTCTATAAAGTGTCCTAGTGTCTCTGCGGGTGGATGTGGGCTTGTATAGTTAGTCAATATGCACGGCTTTGGTGGCACTGGGGTACGTGCCTTGTCGGTGAGAACGCAGAGATATCACTAGGGCTTCCTCGCAGGGGAGCCTGCCAATCCTGTTCCCTGAGCGAAGTAATATTGCTCTCGGGAGTCCCCGGCGATGGTTCACCATTTTTACTTGAGCGTGAGCTTTGAAGACTTCAGTGAGTTATACAGTGACATATATGTGGGGTACAGGATATACACACCAGAGTGCCCCATACAAGTCATTAACCTGTGACTCAAGGATCCGTAGCCGGTCTTGGGTAGCTCTTCTAATACAATGTTAGGAAGAAAGTGCTTTCTAGATTCAGAATGACACAATTACGCGTATGCTTTTGTAACTCTGCCCGATGTGACATTGGCTCGGTCTCTCAGTGAATAAACACATTGGTGGTTTAATCTTTGGCAGGTTGAGCAAACCGGTCTCTCCCCCGGACATTTCGTTTTTCTGCGTCTATCATATAATCAGTATGTCTAGCCACTTCCTAGTAAGCAGAGAGACCTTACCGACATGGCTCGCAGGCCTGTCGACTCCGTTCTCGGGGTTCAGAGGATCGATCCATGCTGCCGGGAAATTTACATTCCCCCATCTACTCCTGCCATTAGCCGGGGAAGAAGCCGATCGATCTCGGCGTCGGAGTGATTTCCGTCCAGCATTTTTCCGACCACGTGAGCGGAAACCTTGTCACGTGCTTGTGATTTTGGGCTAATCCATTCCTGGCTAGTGGCAATTTCGCTGAGGTTTCCTTTCGGATACGTCTTTATCTTTTTGTTGGATGAAGGACGTGTGCACAAGATAGGAATTGCGACCATGAATGAAACTATTGCTTTAAAGGAACTTTCTACTTCCATCTTATATCATTTACTTCGTAATCCATCAACTATCGACCGTATATTTACATTCCTCACCATGCGAAGGCAAGGACAATCTACAATTTAGCCTTCTCATAAGGAGTCAACTCCCGTCTCGCAGGTCCTGCACGGCTCCCATCACCCAGGAAAGTATCGTCCTGGTTCTGGTATTCCATCCGGAATCGCCACTTCTGGGCGAGAGGCTCTGGCAGGTCCCGTTTGATCGCCCGCGACATGTATTCACCCAGGACGGGTAGGAACTTGAACCCACTGCACAAGTAACATTAGCATTCCCCCCAGCCATGATCTGATACAGAAGGAAAGACTTACTGCCCACTGCCCGCGCCTCCAATGAACAAGTTCTTGAAATCCGGGTGGTAGTCCATGATGAAATCACCGGTCGGGGTATCCGTATACCAGCAGAGAGCCAGCTTCTCGAAAGGACGGTCAGCCAGCTCAGGCAGAATCTCGCGCAGTCCTTCCCGGAGTCTGTGCTCGCCATCCGCTGGAACGAAGTTGACGCGCTCGCGAGGCGGAATCAATGGGGGAGTCGAGATATTACCCTTGGCGAGTGTGAGCTCTCCCTCCTTGGGGGTCCTGGTATATCCCCATCCATGGACAGCCATCTTCAGTAGGCTAGTATCTTCATGGGGAGGGAAGTTAAACCATCCACTCGAGAAGTTAATGTAAATAGGCAGCTCTTCGTACTTCTTCACCTCCTCTGGCGTGAGACGCATAAATCCTAGGACCTGGGCAGTAGCAATAGTAGAGTTGTACATAGGGACCAGGCTAGATCCCCATGCACCAGCTGCAAGAATGAAGTGATCACCCGACACGGGACTTCCGATGAGGGTTCGTACCGCCTTGATGTTCTTATCGGAATCGGTGTCGAACCCGACAACCGTGCCTCGCCGGCCGCAGATGAATGAAACGCCGGCTTCGAAGCAATCATCACGAAGCTGACTGATGGCTTTACTGGCATCTGCCCATCCCGCTTGGTTGTTTTGGTACCCAGAAAACGGAGGTGCGGCTAATTTTCCGCTGAGGACTGGGTGTAACCGCTTCGCGTGGGCCGCGTCGGTTACGTGAGTCCATGGAAGATTATACCTGTTGAGGGCTGCTTTGGTCCTCTCCATCCATGAATCTTTAGTGGGGGCCATGCTTCCCGTCAGAATAAAAGGTCTGGGGTAGAAGATGCCCCGGTACTTGGGCTCCTGCCATTTCAGATAGGCTGCGTGAGAGATACGCAGGTAATCATCGTCGGCATAATCAAATCGAATGATGCGAGAGATATCAGAGCTGGATCCATCCGAAACCTGGGCTTATTAGTTGAAGTTATATCCACTGCGCAGAACAGAACTTACTGGTGGCATATGTCGGTCAAGAACCGTAATGTTCTTGTAGCCCTCGGTGGCGAGCTGGTAGGCTGTGGTGAGGCCAAATACCCCTGCACCGATAATCACAATGTGGCTTTCTTTGTCCATGACCTAATTGTATACTTCAAGAAATAATGGAATGCTTTCAAGGTGAATGTCTTTGGGTGGAGCAATGGTTGTTCGATCAAAGCTTTCATGACTCCCTAAATAACTATGAGCGGAGGCCCAAGATGTCCTCCGAGCCGCTCACGTGGTCGGCTATTTGGCTGGCTGGGGTCGGTCAGCTAGCTTCTGAACATTGGGCCTTGTCTAATGTGACAGGCTTTGTCTATGCTCAATGGTGGACCCTGGACCACCTCCACGCTGCAATTGAGGCACAGCCATCTTTGAGTCGCCTGACCGGAAAACTGAATGATCCCGTCGCCTCCGAGGCCGGTAATGAAAGCTTACTGGTTTTGCCACTATTTTCGGCAGCTGCGCCTATGGCTTGATTTCAGTGTTTTGGATGAAGAAACGAAGAGTAAATGGTGACGGGGCGATTGCGATTCTCTTGTAATAATTCATTGCTTCGTGTAGTGGGGTGTGAATGTGTATGTGGACTGGTGCCAAAAAAAAAATGCAAAAAGAAGATGTCCCTCGACCCGGAATCGAACCAGGGATTTTCCGGTTACAATTAACCATTACAGCCGGACGCCATAACCAACTAGACCATCAAGGGTTATCTGTTAGCACTGCTTTTTGCTCCAATTAATATAGCACCAGATTTAGCTGGAATACAACCGGTTTTCTTAGTAAACACGACAACTTCTGTATATAGGAACCGAGCTATAACCTGCCCAATATCAATTGAAAGTTGTCTAGCTAGTGCTTACGAGTATTGCTATCTTTTCTAGCCTCTCAGGAGGTCCTGAAATGATCATTTGCCTGCTTGTGACTCGCTGTTCGCACCGCATGGGTTA
The DNA here is from genome assembly GCF_000002855.4 of Aspergillus niger. Taxonomy (NCBI): domain Eukaryota; kingdom Fungi; phylum Ascomycota; class Eurotiomycetes; order Eurotiales; family Aspergillaceae; genus Aspergillus; species Aspergillus niger. Next base: position 1,371,664 of record NT_166527.1, on the reverse strand, counting down.
TATCGCGATTGTATCCGCTAGATATATATTGTGTTGGTTCACTTTTCCATGCTAGCGAGAGAATAATATCGAAAAATGCGACCCAGACAACAAACACACCAATACAGGCAGACACCACAGCAGCAGTCACACATCAAATACACTGAGAAGGCATTCATTGTGTCGAATATGGGACCCTAAGTATTCTTAGGTGAACTCACAATTACTGCCTTAGGCATCAGCATACGAACATGTACGGAGATGGGCAAATAACTTTAGAATGTTGGGTTTTGATGGCTTTAAAAGGCATGTAGGCCATTTAGAATTATCTTATAATTCGAATACTTAGAAGATCGTACGTAGCAATCCTACCATTAATCTGCAGCCCCGCTGGTGGCCAGGTTAGAAATAGCATCATGTGACCACCGTCATGAAACCCCTCTCATCCTTCCCAGTAACCTGTCGACCAGCGTCCACCCTACCCTTCATCAACTTGACATCACCGATGAAGGGAACAATTTTCCAGCGTGTGAAACATGGATTTACCCCATGTCACCAACCAAGATGCGATCATCTCTCCAGCACTTCACCCACTCGCAATCGGAGAGATTAACGAGGGCCTACAACCTCCCCAAGAAACATTGAGGGTGTTATCTATTTTGACAGATGCTGGAATACAGTGTTGTTTTGTTCAAGAACAAGCGCTAATATACTATGGAACAGCGCGCGTACCACGTGTACGTGCAGACCCTTTGCCGTGTGAGAACCAGAATGAAAGACACCTAACAATTATCCCAGGACCTAGTGTTATGCATACAGGACGAGCAATTCGAACGCGCGGTAGAGCTTTTTGCCTCTCACCCAGATATTCTCGAGTCCTGTGGCCCAAATCCCCTCAAATCGCCGAATTTGCTGAACCACAAGTATCCTAGGTTTAAGGCCATAGGGTGGGCCTCTTTCTGGCTACTAGTGCCGGGAGATTACTGCCATCTCACTGTTGAACCCGAGAACATAGAGTGGAGTCTAGGTGGGTCACAGTACAGACACCCTTTATCTTGGGAGAAATAGTTTAACGTCAGCAGGTGGCTTGCCGTACCCCAAGCTTCCAGTGTACGTGCAAAGCGCGATTGACTCCAAAAGTCTATTAGACCTAGAAGAGTTGATTGATGGGATGAATCTCGCGGAGGAGTGGGGTCATAGGGAACTCGATCTAGAAGGCCATACCGATACAAAATGGCTGGAAGATTATGCTCAGGCTTTTCGGAATGATGGGGTAGATGAAATGTTCATTTTCGTGGACCCTACTCCTGTATCTCGGAAAGATATCTGGACGCATGCAGTTCGAAATAAACACCGGCGGTTAGGATGGAAATACTCGGCGGAGACCCACGCGACTAGATATCGGAAATACGGGTCTAAGGATCCACGAAGTGTCCCCAGACCTGGTATGTAGATTGCTCTATCATGCCAATCGCAAAAGTACAATGCTTGTCAGGAATCACATTAAGCAGCTAGCACATGAAAGCATGATCAACGCCCAAAGAATGTTTTCCAGCGGGCAAGGTTCACGGGAGATAAAATCTCAAGGAAAGTAGTCACGGTATCCGGATCTAAATGATCGACAGCTGCTCGGATTTCCGTGCCATAGGTCCGCACCAAGTGTTGAATGTCCTCCATATCAGCAAGTCTCTGGCGAGCAGCAAAGGCTGCCATTTTGCCTCGCATGAGAAAGACGGGCGCTATTATATAGATCATTTGCATCCCAACCGTAGTATTGATAGAAATTTGCCTTCTGTTCGCTGAAAGCTCCCGTGGGCTGTTTTGGTACCCTGAACCCAGAATTAGGAGATGACGAGCATGTTTTAGGTAGTCACAAACTTACCACTCTCGATAAGATCAACCTCGACATGTAGCACGTTTACGCAACCATCGTAATTTGGGCCAGTGCGAACAAATACCTTCACAATATTACTGACCAATTTGGTGTTCGGGATTATCAAACTAATAGTCATAATGTCAGTGGGGCATCCGAAAAAGCTCTAACTATAGAGCAAGCCTGATGTACCGTGGCTCGGGTTCCACAATCCTCCAAATGTCCCGCATTTTCCCAGATGCCTGGAAGGCCATGTCAACATCCCGAGTGGCTCGGTTGCTGCCCAAGAACGCGACCGCAAGCCCACCCATTAGTCCGTAAGTAATCCCGGCCTGTTCCAACAAGCCAGCCATGAAAAAAGCAGCGGACGCGAGGTTAGCGAAGGGGACAATAGGATGCCTTTCTCTCTCCTCGTCGGAGTCATAGTTCACAAGATCATACGTCGAGGCCATATTTTATCCAGAGGCTCTTTTCTATCGAAGGCTATTAAAAGGCACTGACTGCTTAACGGCGAAAAGGCATCTCAGGAGGTAGAAGTTGGAACCAGGACAGAAGTCATCCGTAATGTGCCCGTAATTTATAAATATCGATCAGCTATTCACTATTCAATGAAAGTTCCATTCACCGAGAATGCAAAAATACTACCATAGCCAGTCAGTAACACTACATACATGCACAAAGACGCCATTTTTATCATTTAAACAACTAAGCGCGAGTCCGACACTGGTGCTTTCACACAAGGCCAGGGATTAATTGGCTGAGAAACCCCAGAGATCTCCCAAGTATTAACCGAAGGATCTGGCACGGGAACACAGACCCCCGTGGATGCTATTTCAAGAGGAATCTAAGGCATGGAGGCGCAGTGTTCGTGCATAATGGAGCGCCATCAGTTTGAACTTATCACCAACACACAGCCTTCATGTGATAGATTAGGGGCCCATGCGCAAGCTCTTTGCATTCCATTGCGAATTGCTAGGATCCAACATCACCGAATGCACATGACATGTTGTGCGAGTAAGTCTTCCCCAAGCGCCTACTACTAATTCAGCCTTACATGCTACCTCTGCAGTAGAACCCAACTCCCTACCCAACATTTTACAGCCCCTCTTCGTGTACTTAAAGCCTTCTATCGTCGAGTTGAGCGGTGGTACAGTCAATGTTGAAATACCTGGAGCCTTCTCCAGCCCAGCGCCTTCTTGAGTCAGCAACTAGACCAAACAATTTGTGTATCTACAGTGAGCTCTCTTTCTAAAACCACCGGACCAACGGAGACGAGAATTCCGAGCATAAATCGCTAACCTCCTACTCCTTCCCGAACGACAGCCAAAGTTCGTACTATCCTAGACAACTGGAGAATCGCTCGTTCAAAACTTGGAGTGCCATACGCCACCTCATACGCAGTCATATAATCCTAAACCCTTGAGACTTTCCCGACTATACTGGTATAGACGACACCACCAGGACAGGAAGCTTTCAACTGCGACGAGAAGAAAAGAAAAGTGGAACCGACCGTTGATGCAGTAGGATCTTCTATCATACGTCACTGTTACTACACCTCTCAACAGAACAAATGCTCTTTGGTGGAATATCCTCAGAGATCGATATCTCCAGTTTGAGGAGATAGCCTACGCCTTCGGCTGGCCGGAATAGTGAAATGGTTTAATGATATTCAATGTCCAGGCATTTTGGCTTCCCACATATGATGATATTTTAAGGATGATGAATGCGGCTAATCTGTGGGTCAATATTGTCACAGGATATAGCCACTTCGTTCCCACACGGGACTATCAATGTTCTCGACTAAATTGGAGGCCAAAGAAGGCTAACTACTCTGATCTTCTTCGTATGAGTTGGCTTTTCGGTTTGACATTGGAATTTTTCTCATACAGGAAAGATACCTGCTTACAAGTGTGATCTTGCCGTCAAGTCCTTAGATACAGTGCGGTCATGATTAACGGGTCATGTTGGGGTCGAGGTACATGGCCGCCTATCATGGACGGTTTTGCAAGATATGACTGAATTGAACCACGAGATTCGACATAATGTCAACTACCAGTGCATGGTGATCAAAATCGAGACCCGACACGAGGGCATACCTAAAAATACACACTTGATATGCTAAATGGAGTGGTAAAGATGTGCTTCATTAACTTAATAAGCCATTTGTCATGATTTTGTGGCTTCCGAATAACGGGTCTTAAGGGTTCATGGGTTGGAAGCCGGATCCACTATCATAGCGCTTTACAATCCAGGGTTTGCAGCTAAGCCACGCCCAGGAACAACTGCTGGGTCAAGACATGTAGAAATAAGGTACGTAATATGCAAGGCTGTGAGCATACTACGGCGTATGCCGAATTGCCGTGGGTACCAAGGCGACTGATTTTGGACTGCTGTTGGCTGACTGAATAACGCTGTGTTGCCCCCAAACGGGCGCTCCGAAGAGACAGAAAGCCCAGCCGGATATTCCGGGCATAAGCTTCCGCGTGGATCATGGAATACGAGAAAGCCAAGTACGAGTTTACCAATCGGTGTAGGTGGTGTGTGAGAGCATGCATTACAGTCTAATTGCGGATACATCCTGCCACACCACTTGGCAAGTACAATAGTGGCCTGACCGTCAAGTACCCAAAAGTAAAATGCCGATTTTCTTTCACTCGGATATCCTGGGATGTCAGAAACCACCCAGCAGAGATTTTTACGGCAATCTCTGGATCGAAGGATTGACCGGGTTGCTTCAGTACCTATCACGGGGAGGTGAAATTTTTCCTAGCGCAGAAAGCGATACTCAATACGTCCACCGACCAATCAAGCCGGGTAGCTAGGCCAATCCAGGAAATGGGCGGAAGAGAATGTGGCTCCTGGGCATAAATGGTCCGGGCAGGACAGCCGCAATTGGCCAAGAGTTTATCATCCCACCCGGCATCGGCCGGTCATTCCTAATCATGATTGGCTGGCAGCTCCACTACAGAGATTATCTGATGTATTGGCCTGATTATCTGATGGCACTTATCGCTGGCCCCCATTTATTCACCCACACACACCTCAATCCCTGGCGCCCACCCCCGTCTGCAAGAGTGGCTCCTGCGTGACACCACGAGTCTAGTTGCCACGCCATGATGGCAGCCAGAGATTCTGGCCCCAAAGAGCAGTCTCCACACGAGCCATAGAAGAAGGAGAAAGAAAAAGTTTGATGTTGGCGCTAATGCGGACCCAAAAGCCAAGTTGAAGGAATGATTGACAGGGGAGAAGAAGGGCGTGGGAGGAAAAGATGCTACCCACTATATAACTATCCGGCGATCGGCCCTTTCCCTTCCGCTTTTCTTTCGAAGCCCATCTCCCTTGACATTACTCACCTATTCACCCTGCAGAGATAATATATCTCACTCCCTGTTATCATGGGTGTCGTCGTCGATCGACTCAAGGGTCGCAAGACCAACCACGTTGTGGACGATCTTCAGCCAGTGGAGCAGCATCCGACAACGACTCAGGCAGACGGCCCATCTGATAACCCGGAGCTCTCTGAGAAAAACCCCCAACCCGAAGTGGTTTCTCGAGAGGCCCCGATCGGTGTCCAGAAGGCAGAGGCTGCTGCGCTGGTGTGGAGCAAGAATGCCATTTACGGCACTTACGCCTGGTATGAGCATTGCAGGGAAGCGCTTACATTACTTGTACTGATAATTTACTCAGGATCTGGGTCTGCTATTTCATGCTTGCACTTCACGAATACATCAACACCAACGTCCTCTACTATGCTTACTCGAACTTCTCCACCGCATCGCAAGTCACGACGGCCTATATATTGGCAACCATCATTGGTGGGGTGCTGAAGCTGCCCATCGGAAAGCTTCTTGGAATCTGGGGACGTGCTGAAGGCCTGATCGTCTTCGTCTTCGTCTATGTCCTTGGGCTGATTATCCTTGCGGCATGCAATGGACCAAACGCTTTCGCTGCAGGCTATGTCTTCTACTGGATCGGCTACGATGCTATATACCTCATCCTCGAGATTTTCATCGCGGATACATCCGGTTTGCGCAACCGAGCCTTTGCTTTTGGCTTCTCCACTACACCTTTCATCTGCTGTGCCTTTACCGGCTCCCTTGCTGCCAACTCCTTTATTAAGACATCGGGCTGGCGCTGGGCCTATGGCGCCTTCGCCATCATCCAGCCATTTGTATTTGCGCCTCTCATCTTCGTCTTCAAATACTATGAGCGGAAAGCCTACAAGACCGGCGTTCTAGTTCGCCAAGACAATGGCCGCACATGGTTTCAGTCGCTGATCCACTACATTCACGAATTTGATGGTAATTTTTACTTCCCTTACCAAGACCACAAATGACCCCAAATCTGACTAACTTGCACCAGTAATTGGAGCCCTCATTCTCATGGCCGCCTTCGTGCTCTTCCTCCTCCCCTTCAGTCTAGCCAGCTACGGACGAACAGAATACCACAACGCCGCCTTTATCGCCGAAGTAGTTATCGGCTTCGTTCTCTTCTTCGCTTTCGCAGCTTGGGAGAGATGGTGCGCCCGCGTCCACTTCATCCCCTACGACCTTCTCCGCGACCGTACTGTCCTCGGCGCCTGTCTTCTTGCCGCAGTCGTCTACTTCAGCTTCTACTGCTGGGACAGCTACTTCTACTACTTTGTCATGGTCGTCTATAACCTGGACGTGACCAAAACCGGCTACATGACCTCCATCTACACCGTCGGATCCTGCGTCTGGTCCCCCGTCTTCGGTTTCTGGATCCGCATGGTCAAGGAATTCAAGTACTCATGTCTGTGCTTCGCGGTGCCGCTGATGTTCCTGGGTGCCGGCTTGATGATCCATTTCCGTGGTCAGGATGCAGATATCGGATACGTGATTATGTGTCAGATCTTTATTGCATTTTCGGGCGGTATGTTGGTTATCGGTCAGCAGATGGCGGTCATGTGTGCGTCTACTAGGGATGGGATTCCGATTTTGTTGTCGATGTTGGGTCTGTTCAATAGTATTGGGGGCGCTATTGGGTATGCGGTTTCGGCGGCGATTTATACGAACACGTTTACGGATGGGTTGAGGAGGGCATTGCCCGCGGAGGATCAGGACCTGTTCGAAACCTTGTACTCTGGGGGTTATTTGTCGCAGATGAAGTATGAGCCTGGGTCAGCGGTTAGGGATGCGGTCAATTACGCGTGGGGTTATATGGAGAAGTATGAGGCCATTGCGGCGACTTGTGTGTTGGTTTTGATGTTCCCGGCGGTGGGGATGTGGAAGCATTATAATGTGGACAAGAAGCAGAATAAGGGGACAATGATCTAGAGGCGGGTGATGGGGTGATATGTATAGAGTAATTTTTAATTGTTAGGTAGATGAATAATTCGGATGGCAGCTTCAACTGGGGTGTGACTGGTCATGGATGTGGAGATGATCCTTGATGTGAAGGCGCAAGCCTCGATAAGAAGAGCTCCCTTGAGATACCGGAATCTCCCATAAGATACTCAAGAGGTAAGAAGGTAGCACCATTGGCCGGGCTAGACACCCATTGCTGAGCTGCAACATCCGTGTGAAGGTTACACCATATCTAATGCGACAGCTCTAGGGGAATCCCAGTGTCATTGCAACACAAACAGAATATTTTCATCTCTCTCATTCTTAACCCCACCACCCCTCGCTTCAGAGCATTCATCAGCCTCACATCTTATTCCATTTCTATCATCAATCTGATGGAACTTCAACCTCTATCAGAAAGCAGGGTTAATCCTACTTATTCATCCGACCAGACATGCGCCGTTTCGAGCGAATTACTCAGGTGGTTGAACCTGTCGAAGAGTAACCCGCGCTCGAAGACGTCCAAACCCGCCTCGTCTTCCGCGCGCAGGCATTCCTCCGCGACGAGATCGAGCGCTACAAGCCTCGCCATGGAGGCTACCACCCCGTCCACCTGCATGACATCTTTGACCAGAAATATGAAGTCGTCGGAAAGCTAGCCTACGGTCAGTTCTCGACAGTCTGGCTGGCAAAGGATAAGACTAGGACCCACCGGAACGTCGCTATGAAGATCCTGAAAGCAAATGCTTCTGCAGATTGGAAGGAGCTTTCGATACTCCGTCATATGGCGGACTCAGACCTTGATCACCCCGGAAAAGAACATGTCATTGAACTACTCGATCATTTCTATCATGCAGGTCCAAATGGCACTCACTTATGTCTGGTTTTTACGGTGATGATCTCGGACGTGCAGGAAATGATAGTCACATGGACACCACGACAGGCGGGATATGTACGAAGCATGTCGCGCCAGATCCTCCTGGGGCTTGACTTTCTTCACAGATCTGATATTGTCCACTGTGGTAAGTCAATGGGAAATGAGGATAAAAAAAAAAATGGAACTTTACTAATCGCCGCGTGCTGTCTGACTGAATAGACCTACAGCCAGGAAACATCATGGTATCGGTTACAGACGCGATAGAAAATTCTGAGGACCTCCTAGAGCCACCACAGTTTAGCCCAGTCCGATGGCTAGAGGGGGTGACAAAGGATGACAGTGTCCCGGAATACTTGATGCCTTCACAGAGACGTTACAACCAACTGAAGAATGTCCACCACTCCAGGCTTGTGGTCAAAATCGGGGATTTAGGTGGCGGTAAGAGACAAATACATTCCCACGCATGTTATTGAGGCTAGCTGCTGATCTTGTACTTTATAGCTCAATTTCGGAGACGGTGCGACGAGCGGCCTGTAACCCCACTGTCACTACGCGCGCCTGAGATCATACATGGGTGTCCTTGGGATTGGACCATCGATATCTGGGCATTAGGGTGCTTGGTAAGTCTCCGTTACATTGACCTTTTCCACCATTCTAGCGTAAGATGCGTTTGCTAATCCTGGGCAGATATTCGAACTAGCAACGAACGAGCCACTCTTTCCACTTGGTACCTTCGGTATTCCAAGAGAGGAAGTCAATAAAGAGCATCTGGAACTTATTGACGAGCAACTGAGTGATCCTGCCGGACAGGGTGGATTCGTTGCATATCTTGCCGAGCGACTGCCGGATGACTTTGGGGCTGAGGATGTACAGGGTCTAGCTAAGTTCCTTTTGCTGATGCTGCGGGTTTCTCCTGGGGAAAGGCCGTCCACGAAGGCTTTACTAGACCATGCATTTACTGTGGCGGTGCCATAGACTGGGAAGTTGGAATTCAGCATGTGGGATTCAGGGGCATACTTGTTCCTCGTGCTTTCCTGTCGACTCATTTTAATTGTGATGGCGGTTTTTGTTGAGAATCCTGTGTATCATGTTATAGTCAAAAGAGCCTTACAAAGTTCCTAACTATGGATTAGCTCTGTATATTCAGAAATGAGAAGGCAATATCACAGTTTTTTTTTTACCCTAATGTTTTTTCCTTTTCCTTTTTCTTTTCCGAGTGCTACAGCCTTGTGTAGTTGTATCAGGCGTAAATTCTACGATAAAAATGCTAGCCTGTAACGAACTGTGCGAGACACTTTCATGGCCTGTCCTGTCTAGTATAATCGGAGTGCACCGGTTCAATTAGTATAAGTATATTAGTATATGTTTTCTCATGTCTGCAGCGGTGCATGGGAGTCATGTCGGGTTACTATCGCCTGTGTGCGCTTATATCGAACTAACATGTACCGCCTCAGGTAATAACAAGAGAGATCCTCTTGGCTGGCTCTGAGCCGCATTCCAGAACTTCCACTCCATCTGGCCCATAAGACTGGCGATACCAAAGCCGCTCGCAGCAATGAACGGGTAGATTGCCTGGCACCACTCGAACTCAGCCTTGTCCCCGCAGTCGATATAACATTTGGACGCCTGGGATAGCCCCAGGATGAGGATTTGCCCGGACGACATCCGATTCTCGGGCTGCATGAGATATGCTACAGAGCGGCAAATCTCCCTGGCATAGAACACCATGCGGCTCGGGTCAGGGCCTCGCATCAGGTGCGTCTCGGTTTGATAGATCACGCGACGGATGACCAGGGAGGCCACCCAAAATAGGAGGTAGATCTTGGCTGCTTCGAGGCTTTCGATATTGTACGGTGCGAGATCTGGGTCCAGGGGGAGCATGCTGGGCTCCTGGCCCAGGTTCCGCCTGCTACAGGGAGTAGGTATACCGTCCAGCCTGTGAGCGGACATGTGCAGCCAGTCTACGTGCACACGTGCCTCAAGGTTAAAACAGCGCTGCAATAGTGCGTGGCATGCGTGTTCCCGATCGTCATGCGGCTTTCATATGAGTTTACATAGATCTCTGCGTAGAGCTATGGCTTCGGCGATTATGCCGAATAACTCGTCGACGGGGCTCTCTTTGCGTCCGAGATTGAGGCATTCCTCGTCCACTTGCATGCTGTAAGGAGTGTTGAGGGTGAACATTGCCTAGATAAGTGTCAGTAAGCTTTTCATCAAATTCGACCTAGACTGACCGTCGCCCACTTGTGCCTCCGGAGGATCGCGTCGATGAGGGCTTGATCACCTCGGGTATAGTCGTGTTGTTTCAACATTGCCGTGGCTCCCTGTATGTGGGTAAGACAGTTACGCCATAGCGTCTCACTAAGTCCCATAGTCTGCGGCCTGTCAGAATAAATGCATCTCTTGGACTGCATCGTACTCACCTCGTACGTCTGGAAGACAATGGCCGAGTAGAGAGTGGTAGCTGTTGGTGGGCGGTTGCCTTGCAAGATCTGTAGCATCGCATGGAGAGCACTATTGTAGATCTCAAATCCATGATGTGCCAATCGACCATCCCTGGTTTTCTTCCCCAGATACACGGAGACCAAGCCGATGACCGATCGATCCAGCAGGTCTGATTTGCCGGTCAAGGTTGGAAAGCGCGCCATCAACAGATACCAGCTATCGACCCTGCCATTGAGGGAAGGATTGGAGGCGAAGAACGTGTGCATGTAGGTCGCAAACAACTGGGTGCGAGCCTCGGCACTCATATTGAAGCAAGCAGGCAAAGCCAGGGACTCGAGCTGTCTGACCCGCTGGGGTCCAGGTCGCTTGGTCTCTGCATTGCGCACACGCCGGGGCTCAAACTTGTGGTGGATGAAGTCCCGATCGTGATAACCGGGGCAAGGCGTCCCCCCTCTTTTGACGCAACTAGAGCATTCGGGCTTTTCTAGGTCACACTGCCGGGTTTAGTCACCGATTAATGGTACGATGGGAAAACTTCTGGACTGACCTTGATCTTGCGCTTCTTACAGGCTGCACAGGCGCGCGATGTGAAGGGGATGCCGCCCATGTTTGGGATAGAATGTCTGGTGTACCTACGGCTAGGAAGGACAAGAAGCTGGGTCGATGCAAGGAGTTGAAGAACGATTGGGATTTCCGATCCTTAGGTTGTTCATTGGCTGGTTACGTTTCACGTGCTGCCTTCAGCCTCAACCCATGCGACATGTCACAGGCATACATCATTGGCGTAGACCGCCTAGTTTAATACTGTGCAAGTGGTTAGATCGCTGTTTTCTATATCACCGATTGGTTGATGGGATATTTGGAGATATGACTGGAATGCCTCGCTGCCACGCTATCCAGCCTTATGGACTTTACTGGTAAGCGTGGTGGCGCACGGTCCCCCGGACGTGCTCCGAGTCAGTGTCTAGTAGTTTGGCGTTTTTAGCCTCGTATCCAATGGGTTCCATGTAAATCTCCGCTTGCTGAGGAGCAGATTAGGCTCTTCACAACAGCGGCTTGTCACAATAGCGGATGCGCATTCCAGATCGGCCAAGTGCACGTCTGGCACCAACGATCAATGACTATAGAGCTTTGTATTATCCTGCTAAACTTCTTATTCTATCGATATGGACTGTTTCAGAGAAAAGTCAAGCACATACGACCACAGGGTGTGGAAAACAGGGCTTCCCGTCCGCTCAGCCGTACTTAAGCCACACGCCGGGAGGTTAGTAGTTGGGTGGGTGACCACCAGCGAATCCCTTCTGTTGTATGTTTTTCTTTTTCAATCTTTATTAATATTCAGCTGAATCGATCTCTTGTTGCTTGCTCCATCTGACTATCGCTCTTCAGTTTGATGGAAGAATTGTCGGATGTTTTTGCGGGAGATTCGCAGTCAGCGCCGGCATTCAGGGTGATTTCCTGGCCACAGTGTAGCAACTAGCAACCTATGTGCCTGACTGTGACTGCCATCAAAACAGTCGTTTAATCTGATCATACTCCAAGAGTTGAGCCCGTTGATGCCTCGCAACCTGTACCCTCAACTCCACTGAATGATCGACTAAGCTTGCACTTTCGTTCCACGTTAGATAGCTTCTCTGGACAAAGAGGAATACTTGTGCGCCTTGATAGGTATGATTTTATTGACGGATACTTTTCCGACAGAAGAGGAGGTGATTTTAAAATCGTGAGGATGTAGAGGATCGTGATGCAAGGGTGCCTAAGAGCCAAACAGTTGATGGGCAATCCATGGAAAGATGCGGAGTGTAACGAGTGTCACAAAAGCGGCGCGGAAGCGGCCCGTCCGCTCACTTAAAGCACCTTAAATATCAAATCCAATCCAAATCCCAAGCAGTTGAGCTTTGGTCCACCCGGGTGGACCCTGTATCGGGCCGACAGTTGGCTGGTTGAACGGGCAGTGGGCCGAATTAAATGAGGAATGAAGAGAAAGAAGGATCTTCGGTATATCCGCACCTGACGAGGGCTGAAAAAGAGAGGAGAGTATGCATAGCCGAGGATAGCTTTCATACGAAAGGGGTAGATTATCTACACAGGTCTCAGTATATGGGGTTGTGTGTCGCAGGAATCTTTACAATCCGCAGTGTCTGAACACTCAGATTACGTTCCATCATGCCAAAATCATCACAGTACTCCCTGCCAGCGACCTACTATCGCGGTGGCACCAGCAAAGCCCTTTTCTTCCGCGAGGATGTCCTCCCAGATCCCGGACCCCAGCGAGACCGCCTCCTCAAGCGAGCCATGGGCTCTCCGGAACCCTTGCAGCTCGACGGTATGGGTGGATCCAAAGCAGTGACATCGAAGATTGCCATCGTTCGTCCTTCAACACGATCTGATGCTGATATCGATTTTACCTTCGCACAGGTAGGCGTAGCGCGGGATTTTATCCACTACGGTGCCAACTGCGGCAATATTTCTGCGGCGGTGGGACCGTTCGCGATCGAAGAAGGGTTGGTCCAGTTCCGACCCGGGCGCTCGGTTGACACGACGGTGAAGACTCAGGAGGTTCGGATATATAATACTGGGACGGGGAAGTTGTTGAGCGCGCATTTTCCTGTTAGCGGAAGTGGCGCTTTTGAGCCGGAGGGGACACATGAAATTGCGGGTGATCCGGGGAAGGGAAGCCCGGTATTGCTGGATTATAGATTTGTAGGTTATGGGATAAGCTTAGGTGAAGAAGATAGCTGATGCAATCCAGACAATCGGGGCAGAGCTATCAAGGGGATTACTCCCTACCGGCAACGCATCCGACATGATCACTGTGGCTGGAAAAGAGTTTGAAATCACCATCTGCGACATTGCCAATCTGTGTGTATTCGCCAATGCTCGCGACTTCAACATCACTGGACACGAGACGGCCGCTGACCTGACCGCCAACTTAGACTGGCTGGCCAAGACGCAAGAGCTGTTGGGAAAGGCAGCCGTGCTTGCTGGAATGTCAGAGAACTGGAAAGCTTGAATCGAGAAGTCGCAGGCCGTGCCGTTGCCCATTTTTGTTGCGCCAGACCCGGGTCCTAGCAAAGCACATCTCGCTGCGCGGCTTTTCCTCGACAAAATGTGTCATGAGAGCATGGCGGGGACAGGGGCTATCTGTACGACCGCGTGCAGTCGTATTCCGGACAGTGTAGTGAATAGGGTCATTGGGGATGCGGTGGAGCTTGACACATTGGAAATCAGCCATCCTGTCGGCACAATGGCGGTGTTTGTGCAGACTGAGATGCCGATGAAAGACGAGCCAGTATTCGAGACTTCTCGTTTGTTCGAACCGCCCGCCGCATCATGGCTGGAACTATATACGTACCCAGTAGCTTCAGGCCAGATGCACCTGCGAAACGATCAGTTTCCAATGTTCTACCACTGGGTTATGGGTCGCTTTCATCTCCAAGTGACTTGTATCTGGACTGCGTCATTCGCAATCGATGTTACAAGACGTCCTGTTCAGGGTCATATCTGGATTTGGCATCATGATGGTTTCCTTCATGTATTATTTGTCCAGACCCTGGGTGACATGGGTGGGAAAAGTGCTTTGACCTTATCGCATTCCAATGTACTCTGCGCTCAAGGATGGTACATGCTCTAGAGCCTTATCAGGTATCATCGGAACGAGCATCCGATAACCTGCGATAAGACGCGGGGTACGCGATACTGACAGAGAGCCCTACCTACAGACAAGGGAGCTCTCCCCGCTGACTTTCCTGATAAGTTGCAGGATTTGCAACTGGCCTGCCGAAAATGAGGGGTGGGAGGGGAAATGTTGGAGATAACGGGCCGGTGACTTTCTCCACCTTCACCTCCACTCTCGGCCGATGACGCTGTCTCACGATCTGTAGCCTTGCCATATGAGCTGGATACCGCCACAACTGTAGTCCCAATAATTACATTCACTACTCATAATGCCAAGCTTAGAACCTCGACAGAAGCTGCGGATCTCTATAGGTCTGTCGCGACCACCCTCACACTGATAGTTGTGACTGAAGCCACTGACTGACCATACAGATCGCGGAGGTACGTTCACCGACTGCATTTGCAAAGTCCTCGGTCAAGAAGACATTGTGGTGAAGATCCTATCCGTTGATCCCAAGAACTACGACGATGCCCCTACGGAAGCCATCCGTCGCGTGTTGGAGATATACTATGGAAGGAGCATTCCGCGGGGAACAGGGTTGGATACAAAGGATATCGGTGGGTGACATCCTGAATCACGAGCCTCTCTGTACGCTAACCTTATGCTTAGAGTCAATACGTATGGGAACAACTGTTGCGACAAATGCACTGCTAGAGAGAAAGGGCGAGCGCACTGCCCTTCTCATCACAGAAGGTTTCAAAGATCTGCTGGAAATCGGCAATCAATCGCGACCTTTCATGTTTGATCTCTCAATTCGAAGACCCGAGACACTGTATTCCGATGTTTTCGAGGTGGACGAGCGCGTGACCCTGCGTAACTGCACCGACACCGATCTGCGAAGCATGGATCTCTCGTCGCCTCCTGTACTACGAGAATTGACGGGTACATCCGGAGAAACTGTTCAGATTATCAAGACCTTGGACCTTGAACCTGTGGAGGTATACCTGAGAAAAATATACACAGACGGATACCGATCCATCGCCGTATGTCTGATGCACGCCTACACATTTCCCGATCACGAGCTGCAGATCCGAGAGCTGGCACAACAGATCGGGTTCGAGAACGTCTCACTTTCGCATGCTGTATCCCAACGCACTAAGATTGTTCCTCGAGGGAACTCGGCCGTTATCGATGGATATCTTACACCTACAATCGAACGATATCTGAAGCAGTTTTTGACCAGTTTCCCAAATATTTCCAAGTCGGATACTAAGCTGGAATTCATGCAATCTGATGGTGGACTGGTTCCTGCACACAGACTTTCAGGACTGCATTCAATACTGTCTGGCCCCGCTGGTGGAGTAGTAGGGTATGCTCGTACCTGCTACGACGAAGTCAGCAAAGCCCCGTTGATTGGATTTGATATGGGAGGAACAAGCACAGATGTTAGTCGCTATGACGGGACGTTGGATCATATTTTTGAGACCACCACGGCGGGGATCTCGATGCAGACCCCACAGCTCAATATAAACACGATCGCTGCTGGTGGAGGGAGCATCCTGTTCTGGCGCGACGGCTTGATGTCTGTTGGACCGGAAAGCGCGTCTTCGGATCCAGGTCCTGCGTGCTATCGCAAAGGGGGCCCATTGACCATTACAGACGCCAATCTGGCCTTAGGTAGGCTGATTCCGGATTATTTCCCCTCTGTGTTTGGACCAAATGAGAATGAGCCTCTGGATCGCGATGTTGTTATTTCCAAATTCGAAGATATGACCGCAGCGATTAACCTAGATACGGGGAAGTCATTGAGCTGGGAGGAGGTGGCGCAGGGGTAAGCATATTCATTGTATTGTGGGATAGAGGCGAGGTTAACATGCGTGCAGATTCCTCGACGTTGCGAATTCCGCCATGTGTGGCCCCATTCGAAGCCTGACGGAGGCTCGCGGATACGACACAACGAAGCATCAATTAGCATCCTTCGGTGGAGCGGGTGGCCAGCACGCCTGTGCCATTGCTGAGCTTCTTGGTATTCAGAAGGTCTTGATTCACAAGCACTCCTCGATCCTCTCTGCTTATGGTATTGGCCTGGCCGATGTCGTGCAGGAAGGTCAGAGGCCTTGTGCAAAAGCCTACGAGCCATATAATCTCCCGACAATTCTATCGGACTTGGAAGACCTTGCTCAAGCCACCAAGGATCTCTTAGGCAATGACGGGATACTGAATGTGGACGTGGACCGGTTCCTTAACATGCGGTATGACGGAAGCGAAACGACCATTATGATTGCAGTGGACCAGAATCACAATATGTTACCGACCTTTGTCAATGCTCATCATCAGCAATTCGGCTTTACCCCTACGGATCGGAAGGTGTTTGTTGATAGCATTCGAGTTCGGGCCATAGGCCGAGGCTCTTTTGCTGCTCCTTCGCCTGATGTTCCGGCTTCGGTCCCAGAAAAACTCTCCATACCCTCACATAAGTCCCCGACTGCTGAGGCTACCAACAGAGTTTACTTCAATGAGCTTGGATGGACGGATACACCTGTATACATCCTCAAATCCATCCCTCTCGGACAGAAGGTCAGCGGTCCGGCGCTTGTAGTCGACGAAACGCAGACTATACTCGTGGGTCCTGGTTCTTCAGCAACATCCGAGCAGGATAAGCTAATCCTCGACATCAACGTCTCTGGCAAGGGTCTTAGCGTTGCCACTGATACTATCGATCCTGTCCAGCTCTCTGTATTCCGCCACCGTTTCATGAGCGTCGCAGAGCAGATGGGTCGCGTACTGCAACAGGTGAGTGTGAGTGCGAATATCAAGGAGCGGCTGGACTTCAGTTGCGCTGTGTTTAGTCCGGATGGATCTCTGGTCGCAAATGCTCCCCATGTGCCTGCAATGATTGGTAGCATGGCTTTTGCAGTAAAGGGGCAGATTGAGGAATGGAAGGGGAGGTTGAAGCCGGGAGATGTTTTGCTCTCTAATGCACCTGGTTCGTACAAGGGAAAGTTTATCCATTCATTCACCGTGTTAATCAGCCTGTGCAGAATATGGAGGTACCCACCTTCCGGACCTTACTGTAATTACCCCCGTATTCGATGCGCAGGGGAGAGATATCATCTTTTGGACAGCATCCCGGGGCCATCATGCTGATGTATATACCCCTTCCCTCTAATCCGAGTAACCTTTCCGGCTAACACTCCCAGATTGGCGGTATCCTGCCCGGCTCAATGCCCCCATCCTCAAAGGAACTTGGCCAAGAAGGAGCTTTGTTCAAATCTTTCCTATTGATCCGAGATGGAACTCTGGATGAAGTTGGACTCTCCCGGATGCTCTGCGATGAGCCAGCACGATATCCTGGCTCCAGTGGCACCCGACGGTATCAAGATAACGTTACAGACCTGAAAGCCCAAGTGGCCGCCAACCACTGTGGCATCCGGCTGATCCACCAGCTTATCGAGGAATACTCCATGAAAGTTGTTCAGGTGTGTAAATCATGCCAAGCTGCAATCTCACCCGCCAGAACAGACGATTCACAAGCATCTTTGCTAGGTATACATGAAAGCGATCCAATCCTCCGCCGAGCTCGCCATCCGCAATCTCTTCAAGCGTCTCGCGCGCCAGTTCCACCAGACAGAGCTAAAAGAGGTTGACTACATGGACGATGGAACGCCGATCTGCCTCAAAATCACACTCGACGAGGCTGAAGGCTCTGCGGTATTCGACTTCACAGGCACTGGACCCCAAGTCTATGGTAAGCCGAGCTTTCATCACAGCCCACATGAGATTAAACCCTATTAATCACCCGAGGTTGTTAGGCAACTGGAACGCCCCCATAGCCATAACACACTCATCCATAATCTTCGCTCTTCGGTGCATCGTCGACTCCGATATCCCACTGAACCACGGCTGCCTTGCCCCCGTGACCGTTCACGTCCCTAAACCTAGTCTTCTCAATCCGGCCCCGACTGCCGCCGTCTGCGCCGGCAATGTCCTCACCTCGCAACGCATCGTCGACGTTATATTCAAGACTCTCCGAGTCTGTGCCGCCAGTCAAGGCTGCATGAACAATTTCTCCTTCGGTACGGACGACTTCGGATACTATGAGACGATCGCAGGAGGTAGTGGCGCAGGCCCGAGCTGGTCTGGAACAAACGGTGTACATACAAACATGACGAACACGAGAATTACCGATCCGGAGTCGTTGGAAAGACGGTATCCAGTGCTTTTGAGGAGGTTTTGCTTCAGGGGTGGAAGTGGTGGAGATGGCAAGTATAGAGGGGGTGATGGGGTGGTGAGGGATGTCGAGTTCCGGATTCCGATGACGGCATCTATCTTGTCTGAGAGGCGGGTGGTGAAGCCATTTGGGATGGACGGGGGAGGAAATGGGTGCTGTGGCAGGAACTTGTGGATTAAAGGAGAAGATGGAGAGATTATGTCTATTGGGGGAAAGAATTCGGTTGAGATGGGGGCGGGAGATCGATTGGTTATTGAGACGCCTGGGGGTGGTGGGTATGGAAGAAAGGATGATCGCGATGGTGATAGCAAGGTCGAAGGAGATCAGGCCAAGGTGAATAAGGGGTTTGTTCCCATTGCTAATGGGTCGGTGGAAGCGGCTAGAAGTTTGGCAGAACAGGTGTAGTGGCTGTCAGGGATGCTACATGGAGTACCTACTAACGATTATTTCCATGAATCTGATATGGTGTAGATGCTTCATTCGTTCCTTCCTTTCCCTGGAGATTTCTCCACCCACATAACTCATGACTGAAGGGCATTCCTCTATCTTCGCTCAGTTATTTGCATCCCCACTCGACAGCTCACCAGGATGATTAGTGTATGCGACTGCCTAGAAGCTTACTACATCATCGACAGCAAACAAAGCATGACACACCCGAAGACTGACGGGCCGAGAGGGAAAATGAGAGCCCAACAGCATATGGCTAGCTGACAAGATCCCCTCCTACTAGCAGTTGAACAGGCCGTGCCGTACCGCGGCTTCTGCAATTTCTCTGCTCGTCCCAAGGCAAACATCCACTTTTAACATGGGTGAGCAGTTCTGTAGGAGCGTCTGGACTCAATAATGTGCTTGGCAATCCTACACATCTGCACGTAGGCCTGGCCGCAAACATGGAAATACTTGGCGATTGGCGGGAAAGAGACTAGGAAGCAGCTATCGGAACCCGCGTAGGTCTGTGGGCAACGTGTCAGCGTCTGGATAGGCCGTTCTTTTCACCCCGCGCCGGACCTTCGCGGATATTGCGCATGCAGTCAATCAAGCCTTTGGCGTGAGGAGGTATATGCTCCCCACAAATCCACTAGGCAGACATGTTCTCTTTCGAGAGACACAAGACTTCAGTTGCGACGAAAAACCGGAACCTCAAGAAAGAAGATCAGGATGGATGACCAAACCTCGAACGCAACAGTTATTGCGAAACAGCACATTGACAGCATTAGCGCGCAATATAGAGGTATCTTAGAAAACTCAACTGCTCAAAGTATCATTGATAGCGCATTGCAGTTGTAGGTATCCCATGTTTTCCCAAAAAAACTCTTAACATAGGAGCCTGACAGTAGTCATAGCTTCGGTGAGGATATCTATTCGACCGCGGCGCACTTCCTTCTTGAGTTGATCCAAAATGCCGATGATAATGAATACGCCGCAAACATCACACCAGCGTTGGTCTTGACCTACCGCAATCGTGTGCTTCGTACCGACTGTAATGAGTTGGGATTCACACCTGGACAAGTTGAGGCTATCTGTAATCTTGGATACAGCACGAAGAAGGACAAGGTGGAAGCGACGGGTGAGAAGGGCGTTGGATTCAAGTCAGTTTTCAGTGTTGCGGCCTCGGTTTGGATAGCGTCCGGACCCTACACGTTCAAGTTCGACGCATCAAACCAGATGGGTATGCTGATCCCAATCTGGGAAAGCCCACCGGATGCAACACGATACGCAAATACTTCAATGTATGCTCGCTTTGCGCCCCGGGCTGATGAGAGAATTGTCTTTCACGACTTGGACGTTGTTGGAGCCAAAATATTGACTTTCCTCCGTAAACTGCGTGAATTAAACTTGCATATCGAGCTCCAATCTGGGGACAGAATATGCTACAATGTTGCAAGGCAGGATACAACATCCCCAGATGGACTATGCATGACACAGTTGACCTTTACCGGTGAGATGTTCCCCGTCGCTCAAAGAAAGACTTATGTCGTCTGTCGATATGAGGTGAAAGAAATGCCCCAGGAGAGGAAGCGACCAGGAAGACAGACCACCGAATTGAGGATAGCATTCCCAGTCGACGATTTTGGCCAGCCAGTACTGGAAAGTCAGGATGTATATGCGGTCTTACCTGTGCGAAGTTACGGCTTCACGGTGGGCTCACTTATTTCCTCCTATATCGATTACATGTTAACATGGACTAGTTCCTTCTTCAAGGTGACTTCTTACTATCTACAAGCCGGGAGGAGATTTCATCATCAAGAGAATGGAATCGTATGTTGTGCGAATCGCTTCCTAATGCGTTTACCGCAGCTGTCAAAGAGATCGTGGCACACAGAAGTGATTTCCCTTGGTTTAGGTTTCTCCCAGACATACGTCCCGAGAAAAGCTTTTTTGAACAGGTCAAACATTGCATCCCATCGCAGTTAGCCAAGGAGAGAGTCTTGCTTTGTGAAGGTATCGGTGAGAATGGCCAGGACCTACTTGCACTACCAGGCTCACTTCGATACATACCTCGCGAATTTCGAGACTCTAACGGGTATCCTCTTACTCTCTGTCCAACTACGAGAGATAGATACCTTTCTGTCCGGTATTTGCATGAGGACTGGTCTTATATTCAGCGGCTCGGAGTAAAGCAAATGACTGTCAATGAATTCATGGATGACCTTGGTCATCTGGTGAATAACCATGGCGTGCAAGACAGGCCAGACCAGTGGCATGAAAGCCTGGCAAAGACAGTAAATCAACTTCTTGGAAACTCTGAGAATAGGAGGTTTCTTGAAGTCCTTCGAAAACTTGCGGTTCTTCCTCTTCGAGACAATAAATGGGTCTCGAGCGCTGACAGAGTCGTCTTCCTCCCTCTAGTACCGGCCAGCGTACCAAGCGGCCTTAAAATCTGTGAGATCGATCCAGCTGCTGTCAATGGTGGGATGAAGTCAGAACGAGCGAGATTTTTTGAACATGCCGGGGCACAGGGATATAACCCGGCCATTGTGTGCGACCTGATTGTGGAGCGACAAACCGCTCGGAGTCGAGGCTGGCAGAATAGCCAAGTCTACCAAAGGCGACTAGCAGCCAGTCGAGTCCCTGAGCTGGCTAACCAGCTATACTTTCTTTTCAAAAACAAATGGACGGGGGATGGCGAGCGATCTCTCTGGGTGTTGAATGAGCGAAGCGAGCCTTGCCCTGCGTCCATTGTTTACATTCCTTCCAAAGAGCCTGATTCAGCTGCAGCCCTACTGCACGGAAAATCCCCCAAGATTGAGCTTTTACACAAAGACTATCTCGGTGTAGGCGGCGGAGACAGGTTTGACTTTATGGAGTGGCTTCGCTCGACTTTTGGTATTTGGCGAATTCCACGACTAGCCACTCCAGGGAATGCTCTGTCTCCAGATTTTCAGCATCTAATTGACAACAGTACCTCA
Organism: Aspergillus niger; assembly: GCF_000002855.4. Taxonomy (NCBI): domain Eukaryota; kingdom Fungi; phylum Ascomycota; class Eurotiomycetes; order Eurotiales; family Aspergillaceae; genus Aspergillus; species Aspergillus niger. The sequence continues at coordinate 1,349,924 of NT_166527.1, read as the reverse complement.
TCCACATCATGGCTTCTCTTACTGAATAAACATTTTGACCAGTACTCTGATTGGCTTGTTCCCGGGGGATGGAAGTCAGCAAAGGTTTCTAGCAGCCTCCGGACAACGATGGTCGATTGTCTTCATGGGGAACGGTATTTGCTCGAAGAGACCTGCCGTCCCGGCCTGGAAAAGCTTCTTCCGCGCAAAGCCCTGCTGTTAGACCCAGAATTTGATAACTGGAAGTTATTGAGTCATCTAGGAGTGATGGTGGGAATGGATCTTAAGTTTTATTTCTCGCGACTGGCCGAGTTAAAAGAGACTGAAGCCTCGTTAGAACAGATCAGTCAGATTTATACCGATATTGAAGCCAAAAGTCAGGACAGCAGCGGGCTTATTAGGTTGGTCCAGTCCACTTGTAGGTGGCGATTCATATCTGACAAATACCCCAGGTCGACGTTCACCAATGACGCTCTCATATGTGTGCCGAACCCAAGATCCAAAAATGGATTCAGCTGGCTTCAGCCTAATGACTGCATCTGGAAGGGCCCAAAAAGTTTGAAACATACACCCAAGCTTCAGGAGCTTTACCCAGATAACGAAGTTCTCTTTAAGAAGATTCTTAAGCTTCGCAATGCCGGTGCCGAGTTACTGCTGAAAGAGATTGAAGAGTTCAAGCCAGAAAACCCTACTCATATCTTGGAGGTCCTACAAGATGCAAACGTTCTCCTGAAAGATACAGATCCATTCAGTCTGGCCCTAATCCAGCGGATGAAGATATTGCAAAGTGATCAGAAACAGACTTCCAAGTCTGTTGCTGATCGAACCTGGCTCGTCTATCTGAAACAGGAACTGCCCCCAGAAGTAGAAACAATAACTATAGAAGGGGGAATCAGCACAGATGATATTGCCTCCGTGTACCGGCAAGTCATTTATGTGGCACAGGAAATATACGATCTAAATATACCGAAGCCTGAGAGAAAGGAAAGTTACGGTGTATCGAAAAGACCACCGCTGGTGGAAGAGCTGTCTATTCCAATACGCCAGACAGACTATTCACCTCCTAGGGAAGGCGTGCAACTCAGCTTGCCGCATGCTGATAAAAACGTGCCATCGCAGGCAATTTTGAAGCAACGCAGAAGAAATGAAGTATTGTTCCATGCTGAGCAGAAGCAAGGCAATCAGACGCCCCAGCTCCTGAAGCCTCGGGCTAATGGTCAGATGTCTTCTCCCGCTGTGTCTCGAGATCGTAAGGGCGCAACGGTTATACAGATACCTGGCTTTCCACAACACTTGCTTCGTGATTTCTTGCATAACCGCGTTAGACGGAAAGACCCAGTAGCACCTGCCCGGATTGTATTTCTAACTGGTGATGAAGACAGGCTTGACAGTCATGATGGCCTCTGCATTGGCCATCGAATCAAAACACATCCCGGTAGAGTGCACATAGATGAGGGAACGGGAGTCAAGACTGTCTTCATGGCTGTACCTGATCCAATTCGCCAAGAAGAAATGTTTTCAGGTGAACTTGTGGTGAGTTCATATATTCTCCCCCAAAAAAGCTACGCACCTATTAATATTGAACCCAGGTTTCGCGCATCCTACAGGAAGCACTGGGGAACGATTACATACCCGACAAGCATTGGACAAGCTCGTGGAGATCGCGAGTTGGTTATGGCACCTACGAGAGACCAGAAGGTTCAAGGGTGCCACACACGGCCTTTGCGATCCCTAATTCTTCCTTATTCACAGATTTCCTCGTGAACCACGGATGTGGCCAGGCCAAATGGTGGAAAGGAAAGTCAGTTACGTACTATCTAGACGTCCAAGTCACGTCGGGAGATTTACAAACATCTTTTCGAATACATCAGAAGAACTTTGAAACGGTATACAACCCCCCAATCTATTTCTTATAAAGGCAAGATTGTTAAACTGTCAATACAGGCTCGGCAAACTGCTCTGGAGGGGGCTGAATGTCATACGGTATACGCACTTATGCGACTCTATAACATCTATACCGAACCAGAGATAGCTATATTCGTCAACCTTTGGAAACTATATACTACTGGAAACCTCAATGTATCGGTAACGGGTGATCATTATGTGGCTAAATTGACAGGTGCGCAGACAGATACCCCCAGTCTGTCTCTTAGCAGTTTTCAACCCACTGGCCATTACAAGTTCCATGCACTGGAGTCGCTGAGGCACATTCGAGTGCTGAGACTTTGCGGTCAGGAAAATGACCTAGTACTCCGAGGAGATATCCTGCACGTCTCTTTGGATGAGAGCCCGTCATTCATCGCCCTGTCGTACACCTGGGGATCAGCTTTGAAGCCATTTTCCATGCGGACCCCAGAAGGTGACATTCCACTTACTGCCTCCCTATACTACGCACTGAGCCGGATTCATCAGACCGATGGCTCGATCAATATTTGGGCCGACGGCATATCTATCAATCAATCGGATGCAACTGAAAAGTCACAGCAAATTAGTTTGCTACCGACAATATATCGTCAAGCTACCCAAGTATATGGATGGGTTGGCGACGGCGCCAATGACAGCAGCCTAGCTCTGAAATCCTTGCAGGACATCCACGCCTCACCACTCATGGTCTCAAGGCTTGGAAAACGAGCCTGGGCGGCTATAATTGAGTTATTCGCAAGAGCGTGGTTTGTACGAGCATGGATCATTCAGGAGGTAATTCTCGCGAGGGATCTCCACATTGTTTGTGGTTCCGAGAAGCTACCATGGGAGAAACTGTACAGTGCGGTGCAGACATGCGAAAAATATGCTGAAACTTCAGTGAAGAACCTCAAGATTCCTGCCACCCGAAATCTGCAACCAATCCTCAGCCTAGGCGAGACGCGAAAGAAATATCACGAGAATCAGAAGCGCGAGCTCTTGGATCTATTTGAGCTCTTTCAACATGCGAAGTCCACGCTCAAACGGGATAAGCTGTTTACGCTACTCAACATCGCTGCAGATGCAGAAGGTTTTAGAACAGACTATCGCAACCCGCTTGAGATTGTTATGTGTAGCTACGCCTCTGTATTTGTTGCCCGTGGAAAGGCCCTGGAGCTTCTTTCACGAGCACGGGGCGTTTCTTCTTCCCGCCGCTTCCCATCGTGGATCCCGGATTGGACCACTAACCGGTACCCCAAAACAACATGTTCATGGCCGTCAGATCGAGCCTTTGATGCAGGAGGCGGTGGTATAGCGAGAATTAGGGTCGATCCCGAGAACCAGGCAGTTTTAGAAGTCGCTGGGTCAATCATTGACACGATTGTTAAGGTCGGCAGTCGTCCGTCCACGATTGATAAGGCGATGGAATACATGTCTGAAGTGTTGGAGTTCATCGATTCGTCGAAATCAGACTTTCCTAACGACGACGAGATGGAGGATTTGGAATTCACAATACCTATTGGCGACGCAGCGCATGGCCCATGGGGTGATCGACAGGGATTGAAAAGGTCCTTCCAACTGCTCGGCCAGACTCTGAACCGAACAAAAGCTCCGCAGTCGCCAGTCCTCGTCAATGTGGATACTTTGCGGGAGGATCTATGGTTGTATTGTCTGACTGCTGTGCAATTTTCTGAGCGGTTTGGGTCTGCTGTGGTGTGTCAAACGGCACGAGGGTATCTTGGGTTGGTTCCTGCGGGCGCGAAGGCAGGGGACTCCCTTGCTCTAATATCGGGTGGGAAAGTGCCATTCTGCTTGCGACATGAGCTAGAAGATTATCAGGTAGTTGGAGAGGCTTACATCCATGGCGTCATGCACGGGGAAGCATTCAAGCCCGAGGATGTGAAGACACTTCGTCTATCCTAGGTGCAGGTCGAGGGTAATCGAGGGAAAATCTATCTACATATTTTCAATATAGCTTTGGTTTTTGATAAGACAGTAGCCTGCATAGTGCTTGCCAGCAATCCCAAAGCCTACCTTAGACTTGCAGAGGCCTGTCAGGGCATCAATGACGTACGGGCGCGCAATTGATTGGAATATCATGCTCGGGCCACTAAGTGGCGTAGTCTAGAATAAAACTTATAGGACAAAAAGCGCCCTTATCAAGTGCTGATAAATGATCGTCAGCCGGATCAGACCCTTGCAGGTTACTCCAACGGCGAGTTCTCCAACTGCTGGGATGATCCGCGATAAGAAGCAATAACCAACTTGATTGGCGAGAGCATGCAAGGGAAGCCCTTGTTATCAACCACATCCCGTTCTCGAGCAGCATCGGCCGTACTCGACGGCAGATATCATGGCAATTTATGATAAGCCTATCGTTCTCCAGCGGGGTTTATATCTCAGCATCAGACAGCTGCATGCAACAGGTTACATCAATCCACATCACCCTGTCAAAACCCACAATGTCTCACGAGCTTCGAGTCCTGCCCCCGGGTGCGGGCTATGGAATCGTCATCGGCATTGGTGGCATCTTTGCCCTTTTTATGCTCGGTATCTCCTGGCTACAGAATCGCTATACTCAGTTCTCCACCCATCGCGCCGAAGAATTCAACACCGCCTCACGATCCGTCAAGCCGGGCTTAATCTCCGCTGGCATTGTCTCCTCCTGGACATGGTCGGCTACACTCCTAACCAGTTCGACTTTTGCATATTCCTATGGTGTCTGCGGACCCATGTGGTACGGTGCTATCGGCACCCTGCAGATCCTTCTGTTTGCCCTGATTGCGGTCAAAATCAAAGCCAATGCACCGGGCGCACACACCATGCCGGAGATTGTCCTCGCTCGACACGGCAAGATTGCTCATCTCACGTACCTGTACAATGGCCTGGCTACGAATATGCTGGTTAGTGCGTGTTTGGTGCTAGGTGGCGCACAGGTGGTGGCGGCACTCACGGGGATGAATGTGTATGCTGCCAACTTCCTTATTCCTGCCGTAGTCGCGGCGTATGTTATCGTCGGTGGATTGCGCGCGACTTTCATCGCGGATTATACTCATACTGTTATTCTGTTTATCGCGATATTGGTGTTTGGGTTTTCGGTCTCGGCTACGAGTGACCTCATTGGAAGCCCTGGAAAGTTGTACGATTTGCTGCAGGAGGCGCCGCGGAATATGCCGATTGATCGGAATACTGATGGGTCGTATCTTGCGTTTCGGTCCGTTGGTGGTCTGATCTTCGCGGTTGACATATTTGTCTCTGGGTTCAGTACTGTCTGGCTCGATCAAGCCTATTGGCAGCGAGCAATTGCGTCGCGACCTGAATCTTCCGTGAAGGCATACATGCTAGGAGGTGTTGCATGGTATGGTGAGTATCAGGGTCTTCAAGAATTCCATGTCTTTTACTGGATACTGATAACCTTAGGCATTCCGTTCGGCTTTGCTACGGCCATGGGTCTTGGTTGCGCGGCTCTTACCAACAACCCAGCCTTTCCCACATACCCCAACCCATTATCAGCTTCTCAAGTCGACGCCGGACTTTCCGCCCCAGCAACCGCAATCACCCTCCTAGGGAAAGGCGGCGCCGTGCTCATGCTCATCCTCCTGTTCATGGCAGTGACTAGTTCCACATCCGCTGAACTCATCGCTGTCTCCTCCCTACTTACCTTTGACGTGTACAAAACCTACATCCGCCCGAACACTGACTCTGCGACACTCGTGCGCGTCAGCCATTGGGGCATTGTCATCTACGCCATCATCCTCGCCGCGTTCTGCAGTATTCTCAATGCCGCAGGCGTCAGTCTCACCTGGTTACTAACAGTGCTGGGAGTTATCGTCGGCGGAGCAGCAATTCCCGTGGGACTTATTCTGCTCTGGGACCGCATGTCCACTGTTGCGGCTATCGCAGCTCCATGGATTGGATTTGGCTTGGGTATCATCGTCTGGTTCATCACTTCGTGGAAGCGATCGGGCGGCATCAGTGTTGCGACGACGGGCGATGCCACAAATGCCGTAGCTGGAAACTTGGCCTCGTTTGGGGTGGGCACTATTTCCGCTGTGCTTTTGAGCTTGATATTTCCAGGAAAGCACAGACACGACACGTCGGCAACGAATAGTATCACAGGAGTCCCTGTTGAACCAGAGGAGACCTCAACAGAGGCATCAGCCAAGAAGGATAATGATACCGCAATACTCACAACAATGGCAACCCCGACTGACCCCACAACGCAGCCGAAGAACGATATAATTGAGTACCTCGAAACCGAGACCATTGAGCCCATGGATCCTGCTCTGGTTAAGAAGGCGGAGCGATTTGCTTGGACAGCGAATGCTATTTTTATTGCGATTGCAGTGATACTTGTTCCTTTCACTTTGTTCGGGACGAGGTATGTGTATAACAGGGAGTTCTTTACGGGGTGGGTTGTCGTCTCCTTTATTTGGGTCTGGGCGAGTGTGCTCATTTGTGTGATATATCCGGTGGTAAGTGGTCACGCTTCGGAAAAATGATGCCGTGGAAGAATAGAAGAATCCGCTGACTGATAGATGACAATACAGGTTGAAAGTGCAGGTGCTTTGCGGGATATTTCGAGGGGAATATGGGCGGACACAAGGGCGGTTTTGGGGCGTAGGAAAGAGAGACTGCGAACTGAGCAGCCCGTGTGAAAGTCAAAGGAACATTGTAGATGTAATATGAGCACCTGTGAATTTCCAGTTACAGTTAGTTTTGCTGCTCTCAGCTTAGTCGCCCAATACACTATACTGTCATCAACGCCGGTCACCTCCTGCAAGTATGTAAGAAGCTCCCGCATGTGCACCAGTTACACTTCAGAATTCCACATGACTGATAGTCTCCTTCGCCGACACCACTCCGCCCCTCCCAAATGTTAAAGAAATGCCCTTCTCAAATGCTTGCTGTCGAATACATCATGTATACACCGAAAGAGATGAAAATCGTGATCACGCTACCGGCAGAGGTAATGGTATGTAGGAGATGCGCCAGTGTCTATATAACGGGGTCACAACTGTGCCGGAATCAGACAGTATCCCTCAAGTGCAAAGCGACCAACATCCAGCCGCAATAATCACGAAGAAAGAAAGACACATTAGAAGGTTTTGTTTAGCTTTTTGAAACCGTCCTTCATCCACAGTCATCAATTTGGGGCTAAATTCAGAGGCAATGTTGCCACTTGGAAATTCCGTATTTGGTATCGGTAGGTCAAGGAAGCTGCATAGAGGTACCCTTTTACGTGTAAGCCATGTATCACTTGAGCGCCTGAAGGATAGGAGATCTAATCAGCCATCATTCACGGACCAATCGAGATAATCTCGGTTGTTGGCTTTCAATATCAATTCTAAACCCTCGTAGTGATTTCGATACGCTTTCTCGGCATTCTTTTCAAAGTCGCCCCTGAAAAGAAGTGTTTGATGTCCAAGACGAGTCAGCCACACGCCCCAGAATAATTCTGCATGAACCAACTAGCCATCCAATATAGCCAACTTTGCATCATTGGTAATACCGATGCGCGGAAGCTCTCTTTCCAAGCCTGTATATCACGACGCCGGTTCAGAATGACTTTGGCGTCGGGGTATGCCTGGAGAAGTTCGCTTGCAAACCAAACCGTAGGAACATCGGTAGAAGCATCCATGTCACCGAGAAGTCGATCAAAATAAAGTTCTCGAATAACCTCTGGGCTTGGCATACGTTTTTGTAGCTTCAGCAGTAATAGTTCGCAATAGAGAGCGCTGTGGTTTGGATGATGAAGCCACCACTCGAAGCCATGTGCCACTCCGCCAAATCCAAGGGTTTCGAGGGCGCCTTTGAGTGACTCCGTTCCACTTCGAGGAAGGCCGAGACATATCACTCGTAACGGCCTCGACCGTTTCGGTTGTGGCTCAGGTAATCGATATATACGCTTGAGGATTGATAGCATTTTGGCGAGGCTAGTTGTTTTTTAACGCAGTGCGTTGCGTTGTAATTGGAAAGCGAAGAAGCAAAGCTGACAGCGGGGTGTAACTCGCTCATAAGATGAAAAACTAAAACAAGTTGTGGACACGTCATTTGTTTCGTGATTTAATCAGATGTGATAGTTAGGCGTCCAATGCTCTTTTGTGCAGTAAAGCGACAGATGTCAGCCCGGGAATCATCGGTCGCTCTCTTCACCATAGTTTCGCGACTCTTCCACTAATTCTGATTTTGTATGTATGACATTTCGTGGTCAAACTCGGAATATTTTAGAAAACCTAACGCTGAAATATGAAGATTTCTCATTGGGGATGCAGGTAAGGACGGTCACTGCTCAACACAGCCACCGTGATAGGGTTTAGGACACCCCAAACCCAGCTTTGGTTACCCGTGGGCGGACCCAAAAAGTGAGAACCCAACCCGACCCGAGATTTGGCGAGGCGGTGAATGGTTACCGACATCTCTATGCAAGGTTAAATGAAGTCATATGCTTCCATTTTCACGCATGATGGGTGGTCTGGAGAAGCAGATATACTATAATATTTATTAGACTTCCTCTCATTTTAGATTAACTTATAAAAGTCTGGTTGCTCTAAACAGAGGTACATAAAGCCCGTTTTACATGCAACTGGCGGACACTATATTGAAGCTTTGATTTCTTTTTTACGACAGGGATATATATCTGACATGGTTCACAAAACTAAAGTAAATAAGCCTCCCACTTCCTTTTTTACCAGACTGAGGGCACCCACGTCTCAATTCCGAATTGCACGCACCCGCCTCACCTTAAGGAGTCTATCGTACTCCCACCCAATCCACGAACCGATGCCCACGCTCGCCTGCTCGACCAACCGCGCAAACGCATCTGCTTCATCGCCCTCGTAGCCTTTCTCTCGGCGATATGCCCTCGCACTGTTATGCCAAACTAGCGTTTCCGTTCCAGGAACCACCGTCCATCCCCAAGGCCTCTGCACCCGGGGTAGCACCATTAGATCACCCTCGTCATCCTCTGACATGTCTTCGACCACCGAGACCTCCTCAAAATCTTGGTACTCTATCATGTCAAACACTGAAGTGATACAATTCTTCTCACGCTCCAGTAGAGACCGGGAAAAGGCGATGCGCGGGAACGCAGGCGGGCTGGTCTCGTAATTCAGGCCTTCATATTGGGGGGCAAAAGCCACATCGGGACCTTCCATAAGAAATTCGAGATACCGACAGTCCGGCACGTATAGGGTGTCGGAAGCCGGCCGAAAGGGCCGCGTGAAGTGGAAGCCATCGGGGGTCCAGTGGACGAGGATGGTCCCCGCTTGCTGATGCAGCCAGTTTTGCGCTACGGAATGCGCCTCATGATTAACCAGGAAGGGAGGCACGTCTACTCTCATAGTGATAAGGCGCGAGAGGTTGAAGCTAAGATGGAATCTATCCTCAGACACAAGGTGGGCTTCCCAACATCCCTTTTTGTAGATGTACAAGCCTTGATGGACGGGCGTGGGGAGGGAGTGTTGCCAGATGGAGAGGCGGAGTTCGGTGGGAAGAAGGCTAAATCTAGAGAAATTGGCGGACATGGTTGGAGATTCCAGACTCAGCAAGATGATAGGGTGGGAATGCGAAGGGGGTCTAATGAAGGACGAAGAGGATGGTTGAACACGGATTAAGGCAAAATGGATATGCCTGTCTTAGTCGAGATCTGGCCAGATCAGAAATGCCGATTGTGATGAAAATCTGGATTTCTCACCACCAGATAAGCCTTTCTGCGGGCCGGGCTGAGTAGAGCACCTGCAAGGCTAAAGGTTACCTGATAGATCGTATTTCAAATGATACCAGTCACCCGTGTCATACTCTCCTTTGCCTAATTAGATATGTGGAAAGACTCTATATAATTTGAGTCAATAACCGAATAAACACATACGACCACAGGGTGTGGAAAACAGGGCTTCCCGTCCGCTCAGCCGTACTTAAGCCACACGCCGGGAGGTTAGTAGTTGGGTGGGTGACCACCAGCGAATCCCTTCTGTTGTATGTTTTTTGCTTTTTTCTCAACATTTTTGTATCCCTTTAGCCTGGTCAGTCATTCCCAGCGTCTTTGTTAAAGTCCGAAAATGCCAAGAATGGGTCCCAACATCGAAGAGAGAGCCAAAATAAACCCGACAGTACTTCCGATGCGATTATGATTTCTTTAGTTTGCTTCAAAGCACACATTACAATAACACAGTGTAACTAGCAACACCGGCGGATACGGAACGGCACTTTGGTCACCGGCTTGCGGACTCCGAATCCAAATCGACGTGAGTCAAAGTGCGGAATCGGCTCCAGAAGCTCCACATCGAACATGGTGACCATCATGGCAGTCGTGAGCAACATGATCCGCTTGGCTAGAAGACGGCCGGGACATGCATTCTGTCCTCCTATATCGTGATGAATTGTCAGCTGGGCTCAGGTCCAATACATTCGAGAGGCCATGGATGATCGGCATGTCACCTTCGGGGTGCAACAGAAAACACCCTCATTCTAGAAGACGAAGACTCGGCTCACTTACCTCCATAAGGAATCCAGATACCTTCTAGCCCCTGCACGGTGAACTGTTCGCCAGTACTAGATGAATCTTTGTCTCTAATCTGCTCCTTCATAAATTCATACGCAGCTGACGATGGCTTCAAAGGCCCACTTTGTGGGTCGAGCGGATCGACGAGAAAGCGCCGCCCCCAAAACGTGTCGAGTGGGTACTGCCCGTCTCGCGTGTTCCACACTTCTTCATCAGTGTGCGCTAGTGCAGTGTTGATCAATATCAATTTATCGGGTTGGATGACACCTTTTCCAATCTCTAAGGGCTGCTGTGGGGAACATCGAGGGATGTGGATTTGGACCCCATACCGTAGGGTCTCGGCGTACAAGGACAGTAAGAGGGGTTTTTTGCTGATTTTGTCCATGTTGTAATGCAGAGATCCAGATTCGGGCTGGATGCTGTCCTGCAGTGAAGAGCGAAGTTCGGCTACAACGGAGCTGTCACTATATACATGGGTGCAGAGTGTCATTGTGGATGGGACCACGTTTGTAATAGAGCTACATGAAGTAAGATGAAAATTAAGTTAGTTTTTTGTCCAGCTCGGAGGGAATTGGCAGAGAATATCACTTACGCCCAAATCAGAGCAAGATCAGTCGAAGCTACCGATCGAAGATCTTGCTCATCGATCCCCAGAAGCATTTTATGTCGCTCGCGCATCATCGCCGACCCCCAATAAGGATCATCTTCTTCAACGTCGGCACTGTGCCTAGCTGAGAGTTCAGTGGCTCGTTTGTGCCACTTCATAATTTCACTAAGCACTTTGTCGCGTAGCCGATAGCCCTCAGGGATCATCCAAGAAGGCAAGCGCTTGGCCATAGACATAATATACCTATCGTATTTCCATAACGTTCGATGGAAAACCGGACTCTCAGTTAGTAGGAGCGGGCCAAATAGGGTCTCCAGAATTGCTGCTCCCAAGTGGTCCTCGAAAAACTCCGTCAGATCGTCCACGTATGTCCAGGTAGGCCCTGTCGGCACAGCATTATCCAACGAGGACTTTATGGCTGCATCAAAACGCTCCGTCGTATGGCTGAGGCCCTTTCCAAGGAGTCCATGGAAAAGGTTTTCGTGGGTATGGTAGCCAACACGGCGATTGGATGGTATCCTACTGCCAGGTATGGGCCGTTCCCGGGAGCCCGACGTGTCTGAGACGTAGACATCGACGGCCTTCTGGTCCATTCCGCAGCAGTACTTGAGTACCACTCCATAGGCTCGGGTAACAGTGAGCTTCGGGTTGCTGAAGATCGAGCTTATGTTTTTATGTCCTTGGACTAAATAGACCTCGTCTCCCAGCAGGCCTACACGCAGTGGCCAACGACCCTGGCAGAACCGACTGTTTGCTGTTTAGCATGAGAATATGAAAGCAGTGATGAAGTGGCTTACGAGGCCCGAATGAAGAAATTGGGTCCATCAAATACGAATGAAAAGGTACTTCGCAGAAATGGTATTGTGTAGGGCAAGGTCAGCGGTGCAGCGGCAGGCTTCTTATTCAACACTCGTGACCGTGCAGACAAAGCGCGCAGGATGAAGAAGATTAATGCAAGGGCAGCGGCAGCGCCAGGAATGATAGCGGTATTCATTGTGTGGAAAGTCAAAATGTGTAATTTTTGCGACTAGCTTTCTAGCTGGCACTTACAACTATTTAATCGGCTGTTTCACTACTGCCAAGTTTCGAAAGAAACCACCTGAGCAGAGGCATAAGCGAAATTCAGTAGACAAACCAATAGTCCGGATAACGTGGAAAAAAATAGAATTGTCTTGATGGGGAAAAAAAAGTATTACGAAAACTTAAGAGTGAGAAATAAGTGGCAAAATGTAATGAACAAATGAAACCACAAGGGAAAGGAATGATAAGGCTGAATAACTACAGGTTGTCTCATGCAAGCATGGCGAAAGTTCATCCTGATTCTGATATAAGACCTCATGGTGGCTGTGAGCTTGGGCTCACCAAGGTCCGAGAGCCCTTCCCGTCCCTTCACACCATATAGTCACTGTCCTAATGGATGAAGACCAAGATGGATCCCTGACTGGAAGGATGAAACTGCAAGGCTTCCAAGTTTAGCCCCCATCGTCGGTCCGGGTTTGGTTACATTAGGGCTTACTCTGCAGCATTGGTCTCCTGCAGAAGAGACACATGCAGTAAGCCGTCATTGCCGCGTGAACAGCGAAGTGTTTCCAGGCTGAGAAGGAATCCCCGCCTTCTTCCATGAACGGCGAATTAATTCTAGATTGTCTTTTATCAGTCTGCCTTCCTCTGACTGCTCGAAAATTCCAGGTAGTACAGGTATTCCATTCTGATCCACCATGGCCGGGAGCGCTTTCACATTCTTTCATGCTAAGGTCTCAAAATCGACATTTCTGGTAAGTGACATCAAGGTTGGCCGTGGAAGCATCTACCGGCTCCGCACTCACACTTTCTGGTCGGGCATAACAGGGCCTACTCTGGACATTCACTTGCACCTCCTTCCTTTTCGTCTTGTTCCGTGTGGTTGTTCGATATGGATCGTTCAAGCGCCTCTACCTGGATGACTTCTTTGTGCTGCTAGCATGGGCAATCATGTTGACTACCGCCATCATCTGGCAAATCGAGGGGCAAGTGCTGTATGAAATGTATGCGATCAGTGAGGGCAAGCAGCCTTACACCCCGGATATTCTACCAAAGTTCGGGAAGTTCATGCGTTTCGTCGCCCCACTCACCATTCTGTTCTACTCGGGATTATGGTGTGTCAAATTCTCATTCTTAGCCTTCTTCTACCGGCTTGGTTCCAAGGTCAAGAGTCATCGGATCTGGTGGTATGTGGTCTTGTTTTGCACCGTGGCTGTCTGGATGGCCTCGGTCGCGGATATCGACTACCGATGCAGTTTTGGGGGTTTGGAATATACCATGAGTGAGTCTATATCTCCATCACGAGAGCAAATAGCAGTACTGATATAATCAGCCCAATGCTCCAACCTCTACCATGTACACTTTGAAAACCGCACATTTTGGGCGAACTGTGCCGGGGATGTGGTTACCGATCTTATGAGTGAGTAGTCCTTACCCTTTCCTCTGCCGACCATAACTATAGGGAAACGCGGCTAATTTGGTCCTTTGCTCTCCTCAGTTTTATCAATCCCCGTGCTCATCCTCTGGAAAACACGTATTACTTTCACAAAGAAGCTTGTCTTATTGAGTGTCTTCTCCGTCACGATTATCGTCATGGCGATCGCCATTATCCGAGTCGTCGTCAATACCTCCCTTGATGAACCCGTCGATATCTCCTGGTTATATCTGTGGAGCTTTATTGAAATGGGAACCGGTATGTTCAATCACCACCACATCGAACACCCCATTTTTTATTACCAAATATTCCTCTGCAATTTCTTTATTCTGAGGTCTCGCTAACCTTTCCCCAGCGATCATAATCTCCTGCGTCGCCTCCTTCCGTCAGCTCTTCGTGACATCACAAAACCAACATCTCTTCGGCAAAGTCGCGTACCACCCACCCAATAACCCTCTCCTCAACAGCATGCGGAATGGCTATAGACGCACACAGTCCGGTCCGGGAGTCGAGGGAGATGGTTCGTCTCAGAGAAGCGGTACTGCTCCGAAGATACTTCCCTTGGACCTTGTGCATGTGCGAAACGAATTTGATGTTGAGAGCGCGCCGGCTAGTCGAAATCATTCTCGTGAGGATCCATGGAATTAAGGACACCGGTTGACGGGAAGATAGGATGATGTGTAAATGGACCCGGCTTATAGTTGAATTATTATAACATGTTTGGTTGGTTGGTTAGGAGTGAACATTTGTTATTGTGAATATAAATATAAATCTATTTCTTGTTCATTGTTATCTTAATACGCCCTTACATTTGGATTATCTTGCTTTGTAAGACGTGACATGGATATTTAACTCAAGGGCTTCAACATAAAAGCTTTGGCTTAGGTACTTGCTCGAAGACGGAGGTTTTCCGGAATATATTGGACGACCGCTATGGATGAACCCATTATTTTTTTTTTTTTCTCTTTTTGTTTTTGGGATGCTAACATAGTCCCCCTTGATACAATTCAAATGAGCAACTATCTACTATTCGTAGTATACAAACAAACCAACCCAACCCGTATGTATTGCAGTTTTGGTCTTTCTATCGACTGCCTAGGTACCATCACACCCACAAGATTCCATTCATACTACTAGTCACTAATACCGGATACCTGCACCTACCTCACACCGACGACCCCTTCTCAACCTCAGTAACCCCCACCTCCTGCTTTACAATCTCCCTCTGCCCCTCCTCCTCCGCCTGCCTATCTCTAGCCACCCGTTTCGCATCCAACCACTCCATCCCCAAAGTGAACGGCACCGCGGCTGCCACTAGCGCAACTGACAAGATCATAGTGCGCGAAATTCCCTCATTCCAGATATCGCGCAGAAACGCTAGATCTGCTGCCGTCGGCGCTAAGGCCTTTAGATTAGCGGCGCCAGCCTCGAAGACATCCTTGCTGGTCAGCCCGGGGATTTGGCCATTGAGCTTTTCTGTGAGGGTGCTGAGAACCACAGTCTGGCCCATGGCGATGGAGATGACTCTGCAGTGAGCGTTAGTTTGGATTCATTCACGGCGGGGGGTGCGCTAAGACGAGGGGGGTGTTACGTACCCGCCTAATTGGTAAAAGAGGACGGCGATGGCTGGTACTGCGGTTAGCTTGGAAGTTATGGCTGATTATCGGAGAATTGCGATGGTGGGGACGAGGCTTGGTAGAACTGCACGTACCATTACCCATTGCAAGGTCTTCTGCACTGTGCCATGTTTGGAAAGATTGAATGTCAGCTTGGCTTGGCTCCGCGTTTTCCGCTGTCACTCGGGGAATTCTATTTGCGGAGATAGCAAACGTAACGATGCATAAGCTGGGGGTGGGGGCAGATCGACTGTAGCTGAGATACTTACGAAAGGGTTACTTGTATGGCAGTGTAGGGGAGCTGCATGGCTAGTCCCAGGCCAAGGCCAGTGACGACCAGATAAGCCGCCCATTGTACCGTGCGGGTGTGCGGGTGTAACTGCGTCAGGAGGGCCGTTCCCACGATGCAGATCAGGTCGCCGGCAAGGATGTAGGGGACCTGAAATGTAGAAAGTAAGCGAGAGGTAGAAGGAGGGTCGCCTAGAGTAGTTTGGGGGCCATTGAATGAAGAGGGGGAGAGCGAGGCTGGATGGCCTTTTTCGTTCACTCACATAATGACCCCATTGTTTGACCACAGCCCCGATAATGACCAATGCGACCATCTCTGTTAGCATCAGGGGGATGAAGTTGACCCCGCTGGAGACGGGACTTATTCCGTGCACGGCCTCGAAATAGAACGGCAGGAAATACGTATCCTGAGGCTGTGTAAGAAAGATTATCGTGTATGCGGCAGGGATTCTTTCTAGCTAGGCTTTCTAGCCAGGTTCGAGGATGGGGACGAGCAAGACAGACAGCTGGCTTACCAGATAAGTGGATCCACCAAGAAAGAATAAAACTATGGCACTGGTGAAGACGCTCCGGCGGCAGATAACCCTCAGGGTGATGAGGGCCCGCTCCTGACGCTTCCACTGGATGAAGATGAAGACCAGAGCTAAAGCAGCTGAGCCGACGAGCAGACCAATCACGGTAGAAGAGGACCAGGGTTTAGTCTGACCACCCCATTGTAAGGCTAAGAGTAAGCAACAAACTGCAGCGAGGAAGAGGGCACAACCAAGGAAATCCATGCTGCCCAGTTTTGCGCGCAGCGGTAATTGTTGATCCTTGGTTGCCTGACCTTTGATTCGGAGAAAGAGGGTCAGCCCGCCAAGGACAACGGCACCGAATGGCAGGTTGCTGAATCATACCAAGATACCCACAACGTTAGCTGAAGAGTGGAGATGATCAGACTTTCACGGGTGTGGGGGAGGGGGAATGGAGAGGAGAGTGGGGGATAAGAGAATGTGCTTACATCCAGAAACACCATCGCCATGTGGCGTGTTGAGTGAATGCTCCACCCAGCGGGGGTCCAACACAGACCGTTATGACAAACACGCTAATGACAATTCCCATGTACAGCGGTCGCTTCTCCAGCTGCACCACCTGTCCAATGATGCTAAGAGCACCCTGTAACACGCCAGCGGCCCCAAGGCCAGCGACGGCGCGACCCACAATAAACATGGGCGATGAGTTGGCTGCTGCGCACAGAATTGTGCCCACTAGGGATCAGATCGGTCAGAAATAAGCTTGTTCTAAAATTGCCGACAACCAAAGAAAGAGCGGACGAAAGGAGCAAAGTGCCGCTAGTCGCTCACCCTCAAAGATGATTATAGACAGCCGATAGACAATATCTGTGGGGAAAAGACGATAGAAGCATCCATAGACTGGCTGAAATGCGGTCACTGTAAGCAAATAGCCGGTCCCATACCAGGCCACATCGTCCAAAGCTCGGAAATCGGAGGATATTTGCGGCAGAGCCACATTGATGATATTGGTATCCAACGCAATGAGGAAAGACCCAAAGAATAAACAGGTAATCACGATGCCGAGTCTCCATCCAGTGAGGTATTGTGCATTGTCGCTGGGATCGTTCGTGGCAGGCATCGCGGCGGTGGTCGTGGTCGTGGTGGTTGTGCTCGACACGGCTTTTTTGGACTGAGTTGAGGCTGAAAGGAAATCATCTGCATCGCTGTTGGGACCAGGTGAGTGGACGATGGATATTAAACAGGTGAACACCTCCTTGGGTGTCGGGGTATATTTCCTTGTAATTGAAGATTGCAGGGAGGATGAGATGACACAGCCGAGTCCGGACTCGGTCTCAGATGGCCTACCCTCCTCTAACACGTCTACTGGGATCGGCACCTTGCATTAATCAAATACCGCCGCGTGCTGAGTTTCGCCTATCACATCCAAGGACCACGGAACGGACCGTATGCCCGAATACATTATGCAGACAATTGCCATACGTAAGTTACGCACCACGCCAAGTTGTCGCGGCTGTCATGCGGCCAAGTAGGGCTGTGCCGTAGATTTTCCCGGCGAGTGAGGGGTAAGCAATCAGTCTGACAGCCTTGCAAGAGCCAAGTCTGAACTCAATGGCTACTTATCTTATTACACCTGGAATCACGAGTGTATAATGAGCTTGGATGTGTTATTGGGGGCCGAAAAGATGACACTCCGGAGGACAGGAAATAAGTAGTATCCATCGTCACTGCTGGCCTGTTTAATTAGTAGCACCTAAATTCCTTTCCCTTGTTGTCCACATCTATACTTCATATAGCATGAAAATGGCATATCGATTCATTACCTCCCGGGGTTTCCCTACGCGGTCTACCCAGCTGCGGCCTTACTACCAACGTTTGCCATCTCTTCATTCTCAATATGCTTATCCGCGGGCTTATTCTTCGATGCCCAAGCCTCCCACGAATGAAGTCACGCAATTGCTTGAAAAAGTTCAAAGTACAACCAAGGTCTTCCTAGATTTTGTGAGAAGCCAAGGCCTTCCGGAGCCATCCTACCAGAATGGCGATGGCCTCCACCCCGCTCAGCCACTGCCTCACGAAGTGCAGGAGGCGAGGGAGGGTGCCATTGAAGCAACTTACGAGCTTCACCACCTCATGTTAGGTCCGCTGGGGCTACTGTTTAGCTGCCCTGGGGAGGTGTGTTTCCCCTCTCCGATCCAATTGCAGCTGCCCGTAATTAACGTCGAGGTACACAGCAATTAATGTTGCTAAGCCTGCAATACATCTATCGCTACCAAATCGCCACGCACGTACCCTTGGATGGAACCACGACTTTTGAAGAGTTATCCAAGGCCACAGGGTTGGGACAAAAAGATCTCACCCGCTTCCTCCGCGTAGCAATCAGCCGCCATGTCTTCTGCGAGCCCACGAAAGGAACGATCGCACATACCGCTGCATCCAAGCTCCTAATTAATAATCCCATGGTTGAAGCCTGGATTCAAAATATCGCCCAGGAGTTCTGGCCCGCATTCACCCGTACAGTCGAAGCAACAGAGAGATGGCCCGGGTCCGAAGAGCCCAATGAGACCGTAAGTATAACCCCATCTCTCCATCCCGCCAATATACGTACTGAACCTTATAGGGTTACTCCATCGCCCACGGCACCACCTCCCACCCATTCGACGAAATCCGTAAAGACCAACGCCGCCACCAACAATTCATCACCGCCATGCGATTCTCCCACCTCCACCCAGTGTACCATCTCTCCCATCTCCTGAACAACTACAATTTCAATCGCACAAGCACCACGACCAACACAACAACAATCGTCGACGTCGGCGGCTCCAACGGCGAAGTCAGCATCGAGATCGCCTCCCAATACCCCAACGTTCAATGCATCGTGCAGGACTTACCCGACACCATTGCCGGACTGGCCGCCAACGTTCCACCCGCTCTCTCTGAACGAGTGACGGGCATGCCGCACGACTTCCTAGAGGTGCAGCCCGTGCACGGCGCAGATGTCTATCTCCTACGATGGATTCTGCACGACTGGTCAGATAAATATGCCATCCAGATTCTGCGGAATTTGACACCTGCGTTGAAGAAGGGTGCGAGGGTCGTGGTTAATGATGTTTGTTTACCGGCGCCGGGGCAGGTGGGACCTATGACGGAGCGGTATTTTCGGTGAGTGGATGATTAGTTGCTTATGCTTCCAGTGGGGTTTGTGTTAAATACTAACTGCTTGCCAGATACATGGATATTTCGATGAAGGCTTTCAATAATGCCCGGGAGCGGGATGTCGAGACGTGGGAAAGTCTGTTTGTGGAGGCGGACTCGCGGTTCCGGTTCTTGGGGGTTTCGGTGCCGCCGGGGCGAGGATGGCTATTATTGAGGCGGAGTGGATGGGGGAGTGATGGTCATATTGTAGTGACTTTACGCAGTCTTTATTTGTATATCTTGGGAATTTAATTTGAAATGTCAAGTTGAACTAAGGAATCGGCTGCGGATCAATTTCCCTGGTGAAGAAAACTGCGAGGCCTATTATCGTATCAATTGATTCGATGTTGTGCTGAGAGAGGAGAATAAAACTACCTATAGAGACGGAGATGGGTTACAGGGAAGATTGTGGATTATCGGACCTTGTCCCGGTAAGCAAATGTTAGGATCTACGTTGAGAAAAATATATAAACCCAGTCCATGAAAACATTCTTGTTGGACACACCAGTTTGTCTTGGTGGTAATCATTTGAAAAGACCTTGAACTTCAAGCTCCTCAAGTGCTCAATTAGATCAATCACAATTTTCCCCATATATAACAATTGTAATAACATATCCCACACAACATTACCTTGATATATGCTACATTAGGGCCCGAAAATACCGGCAACAAAACCACACCGCAGCGATATAGTATAACATTTATCTTCAATTACACCCCCACCCACAACTTTTACCTAGATAGGTGAACCTTAGGCCACCCGAGAACACGCCAAACGTACCTGATCAGCGTTCGTCATGCGCAGGAGCAATTGCAAATCCACGTCTTGCGTGGTCGCCAAGACCCTCGCGCGTGTCTCCTTGGGGCTTTCGCCAGGGTTGGCAACTGGGTGCACCCGATGACTCCGGAGGAGAGCCGCCATGACAGCCACAAATTCAACTTGGGAAAACTTGTTCCCGGGGCAGTTTTGAGGTCCGTCCGACCATGGGAAATAAGTAGAGCGGGATGGGGTGATGATTGCCTCCGAGGCATCGCCAGAGGCAGATTTGGTTATCCAGCGGAACGGCTTCCATGTCAAGGGGTCCTCCCAATATTGGGGATGGATGTGCATGTCAAGAAGACTGGGGTGGACTCCAACGTGAGGAGGGATCATGATGTCTCTGTCGCCCAGTCTGAGTGATTGGGGCTCGTCGTTGGTCCATTTCGGGAGGGATACAATTGGCGGGAAGAGGCGGAGGGTTTCGAGCTATGGAACGGGGGTTGATTGTTAGTGATCAATGAGAGCAGAGCACGGAAACAGAATTGGAATATGTGTGGGTAGAGATACCAAGACAGCGCGACAACGAAGCAGCCGTGGGAACAGTTCACCGTAGTGCTCCTTGATATTGTCTTCATCAAGCCCGTCTAGCTCCTCAGCCACCCAGTCTTGAACTTCTGGATACGCGGCAAGTAGAAGCAAGCCAAAGCTCAAGGTATTGGCGGTTGTATCATGCCCTGCAAAGTTGATAACGAAGATGTTCCCGAAAATCTCATCCACCGTCAGCCCTTTGGGTGGTGAGCCACTTGTCTTTGTTTTTCCCTCCCCATCCACCTTCTGCTTCAGGTCCATGGCGCGAACAAATGAAGTCATCAGGCCTCCGCTCCCCGCACTTCCGGTGTTCAATGCTTTGGTTTCTTCGTTCAGCATTTGGACCATATAGTTCTTGAAATCGGTGGCTGCTTTGCCAAGATGATGCCATGACTCGGGTGCAAAAGGCAGAGTGAGTAGTTTGCGAGGCATCACCATCAGGAGGATACAGTTATCCAGCACGGTCTGAAGCGCGTCGCGATATCCCTCTGATTCATCTTCCGAAGTGGCAGGGGATTCGGACTTCACTTGGTGATCTTTGGCACTCTGGAAAGGGAACGACTTGCGGAATCCCGTGGCGGCGAGGACGTTCAACGAGAGGGTCCGCGGATCCTTTGCAACACTAGGAATGTGACCATCCGCAGAAGAGTCCCAAACCTGCAGCATTTGGCGTGTCTGTTCTACACTCTCATCCCACACAAAGGACATGGCGTTTTCGTTGAACGGCGTGGCTAGGACCTTTCGGTGCCGGGGCCAATCATTCCAACTTGCTGTCGAGATGCATGGTCCGTACACCTCCAGTACCTCTAGATGCCGAACCGGGTTAGCAATTCCAGATCCAAATAGTTTTGCAATATTCAACATGGAAATCCGGACATACTGTACATTTGACTGGGTCGGATGAAGTCCGTACGCCGCTGGAAAATATCATGAATTGCATTTGGATCGGCGACGTTGATGTAGATATCGCGAGGGGTGACCAGCGCCCACATGGGACCGTAGCGTTTATGAGACTCGCCGCGATCGGCAAAGTACCAGCCCCGGCGCGAGTAGCGACCGAAGCTGTAATTGCGCCAATTGATAGGGAGTTTGTTCAGCCAAGGCCAGATAATGGGTTCGAAGACCATCCAGAGGACATTTTGAGGGTCGATATAAAGGCGCACCAAGGGGATCCCCATGCTGGAAGCACGACGGTAGTTGATTTCCATCGTCACCATGCTCCATGCTAGGTAGGCGAGGGCGAGCAAGCCCAATGCTTCGAGAATCATGGTGATGGCCAGTAGAATAATCGACCAGAGCAGAGAGGAATGGAGAGGGGGATTAAGGAAGGTACTGCTATCTGGGGTGTAGAGCGGAATTGAGTTGGGGGAGTTCTTTTGTCAAGGATGAAAAGCGAGTGGTGGATGGGGAGATCGGGGACGCGAATGAGAAAAGTTGCGGAAGACAGGAAGGAAGACGAATGGATAGCTAAGAAGGAAAGATTCCTTGCTCCCATTCATCACATCCCATTGGCTCATGATGCACGCAGCCTTGTCTACTTACTACCTGCGTGAGGTGGTCATGAAACCTAACCCCCTGCAAGGATATGTGATGGTACCATTGGCCATGAGACGCTCCCCATCATTCCTAGTGTGGGAAAGGGAGACGCAGTGGAGGAATCATAAACGGAACAAACAAAGAAAAGGAACGGCCTCGAATCGTACAAGGTTGATACTGAGTCTTACGAGGTGCTTACTAGTGCTTACTCGACCCCTCATGAGCGGGTCTGGATTGGGCTGATTGATGGCCGACGCTAAAAGCGGGATTCCACCATCGATCAGGGTTGGTGGGGAGAGGTGCCACAGTCTCATGTCTGATGCCTGGGCCAACGCTTATCATTCCGCCTGATATAGTTGAGTTCTAATATAAGGAACAATTGATGGGTATGCTCAGTCTGATTGTCCATAATAAACGCGATTCACTGTATCCGTGGGGAACGGGAAGTTGCTAGGATTCTGTCCCATCACTTGTAAAATGTACCAAGGGTCGGGGCAGGAGCAGGAGGCTCTGCACTGCTTTTCTTATTACAGCTTTTCATCGTCTGGATTTCCTAATTATTCACCATTACGTCGGATTTCCTTAGCATTCTGTTCGACGTGTCAGCACGTTGCAGTAACCCAAAATATTAACTGAGCCAGATACTTTTGCTTTGTTCTTTCTTCTTTCTTTTCTTTCTTTTCTTTCTTTTCTTTCTTTTCTTTCTTTTCTTTCTTTTCTTTCTTTTCTTTCTTTTATTTCTTTTATTTCTTTTATTTCTTTCCTGCAATAGTACAGCTCAATAAAATGGGACTGAATACAACTCTAACATGTATACATGACTCGCCATCCCTTGTTGATGACCAAACGGAAGATGATGCATTAGGGGCAGTACAGTCCGGGAGCCATCGAAGACTAGCCGCTGCGATGCATAGCCTCAAGGCTGTTGCTCCTGCCCGTTACAGAATCTACAGTAGATTCCAGTATGATTCAGTACAATAAGATATCTCCTTAAGGCTTTAAGCCCCCAATGTCCTGCAGAAAGCGTGTGTGATCATGCAGTAATATTCAGCCTTTCTGCATGCATCTACTCAGCGTGTGGCATGACACACGTGCGTGTGTTGTCTTGAATATGCGGAGTGTCTACCGGTCAGATTCATTCAACATTCGAAGGCTCAACTTGCCCGAAGTCCATCCGCGCATGCTGTATTGAGGTCGGTTCACAGCCACAGAGAGTTTCGACATATGGAGAAACACGCTTGAGTATGGCCACTCCTCATCAAGCCATTCTTGGTGTGATTTCTTCATTCCTTTAGCCGACAAAGCCAGGCTTCTATTCTATAGCAAAATCTTTATGCGCTTGACTGATGTAATTTCACCGAGAATGCTTAACCACTCTCCCTGAAGACTTCTAAATGTCCAGCTACAGGGCGAGACTATCGCCGACATGTTTTAACAATACGAGATTAATGTGAGGTGATATGGTCGATTCGTTTCTGCTCATTTAGCAAGGCTCTTGTAGTGTTAGAAGACGGTCTTTTCATGGGTAGAAAAGTTGGCGCGTAGCAGATATCAATACTCTCAGTTGAATTATAGAATCCCCAAATGATGGTGCTACACTCACACTTGTTCTCAGTCGAAATTCGGGTAAGACTAACGGGAGAGGATCCACGCGACAAACACCCCGTGCTGGAGGGTAACGGGATTGAATGATGTAGCCATTGAGATACTACTCGCCAATCAATTCGTTAGGCTGCAATGTGCAGCACAGTTGTATTGTTCAAGACTTGGCCATTGGCACTGCCGTCGCATGGAAGATCTGGAACAGGCTCATTAGTTGTAAATTTACTTAGTAGAGGTGTACAAGCCGTTGGATTCAAAAGAACGAGCAACTATCCCTACTCCCGAAAGCCGTCATGAATGCGTAGACTTATTGAAAACTCAGGACATGTTTGAGGCCCTCAGAGCGGCCTGAGGACCATCCAGATCCGACAATCAACTGGGCATTATCATCAGCCCTGAAGCCATACACAATTTTGAGTCTTTCTGCATCTGGTGGGAAAATCCGACAATTCTCGCAATATCTTGAGCGCTGCTGCAATAAATCACATGTTCCAAGAGATGACCTAACGCCATCGAGGTGTTGGCTCTTGCATCTTACAGCTATCACCGCGCACTGACGCGTGAGGTGCAAATCGACAAATTCCGCAGCGCACATAATGATCAAGCCTCATGTTTTTGCATACTTTACTGGGATAATTATGGAAGGTAAAACCATAATTGCCACGAACTGCATGAAAGCGTATCATTCTATACAACTGGAGCTGAGCCTCCGAGTCTCCTAATAACCTGTGGGAGGAAGTGATCTTGATCAAACAGTCATAGAGAGAACAGGGTTCGGCAACCCTGGCCTCGATGTCGGGAGACGGAGAAGAACGATTTTGTCCTGTCACCTACGTCATGGTGACATTAACGAGGCGCCATTGAGAAACAATGATGGCTGCTTATTTGGTTAAATATGTGAGTGCTCTCGGTTGGGGAAGGGGGCGCAATTTCGATATAAGATGATGTGGCATAGTTTTGATGGCTTAAGGTAGAGATTACTAACACCGGTGCTTTGAAAAACACAGTGTTTTCTGTCTCACAAGCTATCCTTGCAGCGCACGTTGGGCGCAAAAGAGAAATCTGTGGCCACTGGGGACAATATCACTTCTCCGCCTCACGTTCTGGTTACTACTTCATGCTGATATGACCCCTCGCACTCACTGCTCATAATATAACGCTCCTGTTCCCTGCAGCCGGAATACATTTCTGCATTTCTACAAGTCTAACCTACGTGGCCACTATTAGGCTTCGTCACAGAAAAAAGAGAAAGGATAGATGACCCTTGACGTCTTATCTAAGATGTCCCAACGAGGACCGTCAATACGAAGGCCTCACAACTCTTATCAGAATTCTTAGATAAGTAATTCACATAAATAGAAGTCCCATACTCCGTCTCCGGAGGCAACCCTCCCTGCGCCCATGTATATTATACCCAAAACACGACTAGAAATGTCATTACGGTGGGTGCTGCGCGACCTAACGAGCAAGGATCCATCGATGACCGGCGCAAGCTACTATAATAATATTGGTCACTGAGTCACAACGACGGCTTCCGACTATTTCGCCGCCAGCCCTATGGTTCCCTAGAGGAGGAGGTGGTGGTGCTGCGGCCGAGCCACCCCTTGCCGCCAACGCAGCAACCATAGCATCTTCATCTTTGGTCTCTACGTGTGGATGACGATGCAGTGTCATGCGATAACAGCCTTGACGAGACTCTGTCTTCGGTAACCAAGAAAAGTGAATCTGTCACATATAAGTTCTTTTGATTTGGTGTTCAGGTTCATCTTTGGGACTGAGCTATGAATAACGGGTCATGAAGCCTGGGACTTCATGGAACCGCAGTCTACACCCTTAGTTCTTCCAGGGGGTGTGTGGTGTATCAGTTTTGTGGATGGCGATGTGCCGTTGCCGACTTCAAGGCCACGGAGTCCTCTGGCCCTCAAACAGAGTAGGGTAGTGAGTCTTTTCTGGTCCTGAAATGCATTTTAAATTGCTGACAAGAGTAAAGGCCCCAAGGCACGCCACTTACAGTCTTCAGCTAGATATGCCGCTAACGTGGAGAAAACCTGAGCGCTAACCCTCAACCTGGAGGCTCATAGGTCATGGGGTGAAAGGAGACGATGATACATCTCAGCGGGCCACCTTCTCAACCGGCAGTTTTTCGTATTGGGAAGTTTTCTGTGTCCATCGGCGTGGTCAGGATACGGGGAAATGGGACTCCTGGCACAGTTGTAAAACGGTCGGGTGTCATTTCTTCTGAAGATGGGAACGTCCCGTGCACGGTAGGTACGAGCGATATGTTTGTTACCCTTCAACCCCATGAGTGTTACCCTTCAACCCCATGAGGCTTTTGTTCATGTTGAGGAGCTCGAAATTGAACTGGGTTTACCGGAAGACGCTCGGCTTGGGAAGGGTGTGACTGGGGAGTAAAGGAAGATCATATCAATACAATCGTCGATCCACCGGACAACAACGGACGGCCAGGAAGGCTGATACCAGCTTCCGATACACTGTAGCTTATGGTTATCGAATGAGAGGAGCGATAATCAATAGTGAGCACTTCAATCAGTTCAGTGAGGCATCAATCAGTAGCGGCTCGGTCTAACAACACTTTCTTGTCCAACAGGTACCTTAGACACTGCCCGAATGCACTGAGAAAACAATATACCGCCAAATGAAGAGAGCCGCGAGAAAATCATGGGAACAGGGCAAAAAAAATGAAAATGAAAAACATACAACAGAAGGGATTCGCTGGTGGTCACCCACCCAACTACTAACCTCCCGGCGTGTGGCTTGAGTACGGCTGAGCGGACGGGAAGCCCTATTCTCCACACCCTGTGGTCGTATGTGCTTGAATTTGTTCGTTACAGACACATAACATTCTCTGAAAGTAATCAGGTCTTTAATTCATCGCCTTTGCTTTTATGGCTAGTCTTGGTTGACATAAATGTACAATATAGGCAGGAATATTAGGACGTCAAGCATTTAAACCAGCAAAACTTTTTGTGTAGGTTCTAAGGAATACGTTGAAATAAAGTCGGAATGAACTTCCCCAGCTAATTTATACATTCTAAAAGTAATTCGGACACCAAAGGACTAAATGATATCTCAAGGCAAGATGGCCGAGTTGGTCCAAGGCGTCAGGTTAAGGTCCACCTTAATAACCCAGCTTCCACAAGCTTCCTGATCATCGTAAGATGGCGTGGGTTCGAATCCCACTCTTGTCACATTTTTTGGCGGTGGTGGCACTGAATTGAAGACAGGGTTAAATTAATAACCTTGCCATCCTTTTGACTCTACTTATAATATAAGAGCTCTCCTTCTTTCCTCCCTATGGCCTGGATTTTTAGATAATCAATATTATTTGCTTTGTCTGCATTCTGTAGAAGCATGATGGCACCTTCCAAGACATTCCCAAGCACAATAGGCCCGTGCGTGTATCCATAACAGTACATCGTCACTCTCTGTCGGCGATTGTGCTCTTCCCGGGGGTCCTTTGCAGAGCCCGTACCCCGCGAAGTGGTCGTTGCATATTCTGGTGCATAATTGGCTTTTCGGGGAGCCGCAAAACCTATCTGATTGGACTAGGGCGCCGATATCGGTTGATCTGATGGTGTCGGCGATGAGTCCGATGGGCAGATGAGTCCGTGGTTCCAGGTTCAGTTCTCTGCTATGAACATAAACAGTTGGTGATATATCTTACTTCCGAATCATACAGCGATGGAGGTCTTCTATGAGGGGAATGTCCCGTTATTACTTAGCCCTTTCAATAACTATTCATCATAATTTTCTGTGACTGTCCTCGTGATCACGATGACGTACCGCCTGTATTTAAATGGATGATAAAGATATAGAGCTACTGCTCTAGGCTGAAAAGTCGAAAAAGACAGTCGGTATAGACTCTGGCATGGCCGGAAACGCGATGACATAAAACTAGAGGAGATTTATAGACCCACCCCCCCCACACACACACATCCTACATTCCGCACTTCAAGTCTTTTCAGGTCTTCTTGTCCAGGTCCCTTTCACTGTAACTGTGGTAACCTTCAGAAGTAGTATATGCATCCTGATCTGCATTATCATTGCAGGAGTCATTGTCGAACGCGGTACATTCAGCACCTGTCCCCGACAGTTGCCATGAAAGGGGCTCGGTTAGTGAGCTCTCATCACATGAGGTGTACGTGTCGCTGCCGCTTGAGTACCACCGACATGACGCGCTGGTCGTGTCGGTTGACCTGAGGTCACTTATAAGGAGACACCTGTTGCTTGTAGTGTCTTGGTTGTGACCTTCTACGATGTAGTGATCACCAGCACAATTCTCCTCTGCATAAATGGGTATGGCCCAGGTTGCCGTTGGAGTAGCTGTTGCGGTTGTGACCGACTGTTGTTGTAGGTATCAGCCCAGCCCATGACGACCAGCTGGACAAGTACGTGGCAGGATAGTCTGTCTCTAGTGGCCAGGTCGTGATAGTAACCATCACTGTAGGGTCTGCGTCATGGTCCTCATCATCAAAAGCGGCACAAACCTCTTCATTCGGGCTCCATTCCGCTTCATCATCGAGGGTGGTATTTGGAACCTCAACCCCCGTGCCATTGGGGTAGACAGTGAGCATTTTAGGGGAAACCATTGGAATTTCGACAGATTGTGGAGGTGGTGGTGCCAGTGGGCGATATGGAAAGGCGCCCAGTTTGTTGTGTACGTACTTGGTGAGTGCGTACAGAACGAGGCTATCAGAGTTCATGATAGTGTATGCACTCGGCACAGCACCAATACGAGCCAATGCTTTACAATAGTTTGGCCCATAAACACCGAACCATTTCATGACCCTGTTGGTCTGCCTGTAGCCCACTTTCAGGTCGCTGACGTGAACGTTGCTTCCATATTCGTCTGCCTTCGCGACCCAGTCAATATGGAGGAGCTCATGCAACCATACCCTAGACTTGGTTGTCATAGTAGGTTCTCATGTCGCCGAAAATTGATTCCGGGTATTTGTCCCTATCGGCGTATTCCATAACCTGATCCAACGTCTGCGTGGTGAAATACTTGGGGCAGAAGTTGATATACGCCACTTGGTACTTTGCATCCTTCTGCCCAGCATAAGCTATAGTCAGAGAGTCGGAGCCACAGGGGCATTGATAATATGGATCGTCGCAGCGAATGGCGATCTTCCAGTCCAACCATGATGGGAGCCAGCCAGGCTGGATGGTAGCAAGGTTTAGATAGATGTCCTTGAAGTTACCCTGTAACTTCTCATTGCTTAA
Organism: Aspergillus niger; assembly: GCF_000002855.4. NCBI lineage: Eukaryota > Fungi > Ascomycota > Eurotiomycetes > Eurotiales > Aspergillaceae > Aspergillus > Aspergillus niger. The sequence continues at coordinate 1,321,137 of NT_166527.1, read as the reverse complement.
TGAAGGGCCGAGGTAGTCAATGGCATCTGCTTCACCGAATGAAATACCATCCTTTGCCACCTTGTACATATAGTTCATTACCTTCCATGATTGTTGCCACCCGGAGTAAATTTGGGTACGTTGGTCAGCAGAGCATCGATCAAAGCCGATAAGTTTCGTGTAGAGCACACTGAGGTTGTAGGTATTGAAATTGGAGATGTCGTAATTACTGAGAGATAGTGCGGCCGTAAATTCTTCTTCCGCAGCGGTAGTTTTGAGGTTTGATTCGGCCTCTTCGACCCCTTCGACAAGGTTGGTCAAATCCGATGCCCACTCTACTACGCCACCCAAACCATAGCTAGAGTATCGGTCTATGCGAGACGCCTTCGTGTCTTGTGTTATGTAGGCCACCCATGAGTTGTCGCCTTATGTCGTCATGTCAGTGCAACTGCTGCTATCATGCCATGTCATGGCGGAGCGACGAGTCAGGCTGGAATGACTCAGCCGTTCCAATTCGGCTTGAGAGATATAACCGGCAGCCACAGTGCATTCTCCAAGAGAGGCTGTGGAGTCGGGTCCCGTAAAGAGACACTCAGGCCCTGTGCAGCTGGGTTCAACCATGCCAAAGCTGCGGCCATAGCTTGTAATACCGTCCGCCACCTTATGGGCAGGAACACCAGCCTTGGAAATCATAGCAAGTGCGTATTCGGCTTCCGTTAAGTTGACGTGAGAGCGAAGGTAATTTGCTGTCGGACATCCCGGGTTCACATAAGAGTTGTTGTAATCCCACTGTCCATACAAGTCATATGTCATATAGACATTATAATCCAACACCTCCGACATATTCGCAATGGGGAATCCTCTGAGATACCAATATAAAGCGGATGCTGCCATAAAGATAGTCTTGTTCAATAAAAGCAGACCCCGGAGTGTCTGCAGAAAGCTGAGGTAGTTTAACCCATCTGTAGAACTTCCGGAAGGAACTCCCGGGATTTCTGGAGCATCAGAATAGTCCCAGTCAAAGTCCACACCTTCCAAATTATAATTATTAACAAAGGAAACCACATTCTTGGCGGAAAAAAGTCTGCTAGCATCGGTGACCCCTTATCAGAAAATGGAATCTAAATCCAGGCGGTAGAGAACGACCAGCCACCAAAGAAAAGACTACACTTGAATAACCGCAGTACAGCAAACACTATAAACTGGCCTTCAGAACCGGATATATCAACATTAAAATCGCTTGTGATTTCCCCAAATACATAATAAACATTGGGATACGCGGACGGGAACTGACTCACGTTCATAGCAAGGCACAAGCAATTAACACCGTATGCCTCGAAATACCCCACCTTAAGCTCATTATTCACCACAGTATCATTGTTTAGAATCGCGGTGCCGCAGTTAGAAATACAGCCATTAATATTATTCACCGCAGTGCCAGGTGCCCCTGTTATCAACTCAGACACCAAACAAAATTCCGGAGTAATACCACACAGGCCCCATGTATCACACTTTACATTAGTCAGTAAGAACATAGCAAAGCTGGATCCAGGAGATACTTACACATACATTCAAAGGACATGGATTCAAGCTGCTGATATCGGACCAGTTGCTGGGACGGATCATACCATTCACTTAAGACCCACACTCAGCATTCGAGACTACAGCAGGCATGGGAGGTACACCAGAGCTCAAGGCAAATAACAGACCCAAACTATAGATTCCTACAGCCCATCCATCCCCAGGTTTGCGTGTCATAGTCTTCGATTTCATCCATGATTATATAGTATTTACTAGCAAGCAGAGCACAATTATCTCCACTGACCACCGTATAACTATAGCACAAACCGTCTGAAGGAGGCTGAGAAGACAAGTCAGGTTTAAGACCATCAGAGCAACAGATAACTTCACCAGGGGTTAATGTTGAACAGAGACTTGAACTAGGATTATAGTCCGTTAGCTCGGCTGCCGTAATGCCACACTTCGAAGCCAACGAAGCGCAAGAATCTCCGGAAGCGACGGTAACATAAGAGCAGGCGTCGTCTCGGCTTTTTATGTGTTGAATAGGATGGCTAGGGGTGGTCGTAGATGTTGACCTCTCCAAGAAAGTTGTGTTACTGGCATAGACATGGTCATAGTTGGAGACCCATGAGGCCTTTGCCCATGCATGAACGCCTGAGTGAACCCGCCTATAGTCTCCTGTGGTGCTGACCATCATGCCCAGGGTATGAGCCCTACCATACTCAGAACCACAGACCTGTGTAGCTACCGCATCTTGTAGGTCGGGCCCCTGCAGCTGTTTGGCTCTATGTGTGGAAGGCGTGCGGCTTGCGGAAACGCTGTCGATGAGGCTACCTATGTACACTCAACGAGGACCTCGCCATGAATAGCGAAGGTGATGGTTTCCATTGTTGAATCGCATGAAAATGCATTTATGGCATAATTGTTTATTGCCTTAAGCGCCAGGGGAAGCGAAGGGGATGCTTCAACGGACGTGGTCGTGTTCCAGGAAGCCAGTTGCAAGCTAACTGAGGTGTTTGTACCGGTAGTACACTCTGATAATGCATGTCTAACATTGACGGGGCTCTCGAAGGTGCGGTCTCGGATGCTGGTTTGCGCCCAAATTCATTGAAGCCATTGAGGTTGAAGAGGATAGCCTCGTTGCACCGCTCAAGGCGGTCCCACGAATCATATGACGTCCAGCTGTTAGTGAATGCACCAGATACTGTGCAGAGCTGAGGGCTGGGCACGGTTGAATCTAAGAGTCAAATGGGTAGGCAAGCGCTAGGGCGCCTATAGTAACAAACGATAGGGGAAGGAATGACTTCATGCTGGGCATGCTGTTGACCTTCATGTAGCCGGCTCCCTTTCCGAATTATATAGTCTCTATTCCAGTCCCATGCACATGCATTCATTTTGGACACCAGCAAGGGCTGATACCGAAGTAGTATGACATTCTAGCGGCCTAGAGTATTGGTAGACCAAGAAACACCACTAGCCGACGGGATATATCTCTTTTTGTCTAGTTATCAGCACTTTCGGAAATCCAGCCTGATAGTAACCAATACACTTGCTAATTAACCGTTTGACTAACCTGGTCTCCTGGCTTATGAACTCCACTTCCATTCTAGTGCAGTAGGCCCGGTCTACAGCCCACTTATCCCGCTACTGGACCATCATTGACACCCATCTGGCCCGCCGATACAGCCCTTTCGTTCCCAATCCTTGCCAACTTGCATATCAGATCCCTGATGTAGATGTAACCTTAGACCATGCGTCATTTTCCGCGTCGCCAAGATGATCGTGCCCAGGGGAATTCGGNCGTTTATTTTTACGCCGGGACTTAATACCATGATGCTGTTATGTAAGAACTTAGGCATTACCTAGCTAACCGATATGTCGCGGTCGTATGCCCGNCGCCTACTAACAGCCCCTTTAGNTCACCTCAATGCCTGACTTTTGAGGAACGAGNTCTGAAATANACCGCCTAATTACTTGGTTGGTTGTCTCCCCCACCACTGCGCAAAGTGCTACATTAGTCCCCTACCTCTTTTGGTAAAGATGTTAAGATCTCCATCTTTTATGTATGTGGAAGATAACATCAAATTCCTTGATCAACTGTCTGGATCAGACCCCTAGTAGTCATGAACACTTCGAATCGCTATTATGACACAGCCCGATTGACGTTGACATTCAATGGGTATACTTATGGCATCGTGTTTAATCAAGATCAAGAAATGGACAGTTTCTTGGATCCGCATAGAAGATGCCGCCCAACCTTTTGATCATTTCACAGCGTTCCTCCATATTGTTCGCGTTATAAATTATAGCTGTGCCCAAATCACTAGCTTGACCGTATGTGGTATTCAATACCCAAACACCACCATCTTCTGGCCAGCCGAAGCGAATATGCGGATCTGTATCCTCGCGTGTGCGAAAGAACGTAAATTCGAGCTCATCCCGATCCGTCTCGAACCATGTCGCGCCTAAACGACGCACTAAGGAAAAATCAAATATATCAGCGTTGCACTTCGACTAATTCTTCTCAGGGAAACGAACTAAGATCACAGTGTGCCTCCTCTTTGGCCTGCCAATCAGGGTCTGACTTGGATGGTCGTTCGGTGTTCCCGAATCGGTCGAGCCCGAGGAAATCCAGTTCTACTCCAACGCACTCATGAAGAACATAGAAGCCCCCCTTCGAGGGGAAACCGTAAACTGCAACCCCTGGACCAGATGCATATTTAGCCCAGAAGCGTGGCTCCGGCTCAGTATGTACACAATCAATCCAGTGACTCGGCATGGTTGATGATTGCGCTGGTGTTGTTGCCGGCGCCCGTCGTAGCTCGGTTACTCTGCGTTGCGGCCGAAGGCGCGTGCCGGCAAAGTACAGGTAAAGAACCGAAATGACTAAACAGGGAACTAGGACCACAAAGATAGACCGCATTGTAGTGGGGTTAAGGCTAGTAGAGAAAATAATGTGATGAGCTGAGGTCCTTGAGACGTCAAAAGGCGACCGTCGGACACGCGGAACTTAAAGTTTGGAGCGGCCGGAGCCAGGCCAGTGAGATGCGCATTGGCCAGATTTCAACATGATCACTATTACTAGGCTGAAGCGTTAAACAATTAAGCGTCGCGGAAGACCTGCCTTACGGCCGGGAACACATCGGTTCGATCCGCCCGTCAAAAAAGGGTCTCCATTTCCCCCCACCTCAGATGTAAACTACTTAGTACACATCCCACAGCCCACAGCCCACGGATCACGGTCCCTGGTTCTTCCGTAGTGTCAGCTGCAGCTGCCTATCTAGTACTAGTATTCTGCTCTCCAGCGATACATATCGTCAGTTTCAAATGAAACCCGGAAAATTAGACGGGCCACCCCTCACCTTACATGTCAGGGACAGTTATTATGTGGTTCTCTCGCGAGGGTACTATTTACGTTGATATCTAGTCCACACAGCCCGAGAACTGTCTTTGTTAAGTCGCCTCGGCGCAATAAAATCGACTCTGCTGATAGCCGGTGCTCAATATCGATCCCTGTCGTTCACTTCCTATCCTCCTTCTTTCATAAGTACTATCCTGGTCGACTTGGTTCCTATGACCAGCTAATGCAAGCTATCTCGAGGAATTCGCTTCACACCACAAAACAGCCCCATAGTTCAAATTAATTGACATTATCGCACCCAAAGCCATAGACTCTTCCATGTGACCGGATAGTTCGTTTGTATTAGCTGCCGATGTGTTAATACAATTTGTGTTTCGTAAGAGTGTACGAGAAGGTTTGGACAAGGTCACAGTCTGTAGCATGCCCAGAGCTATAGCATATGCGATATAGTTTGTAGTGGTCGTGATACCTCTGTAGGCTACCCAACCAAAGAGCCGAAATCGGTCGAATTGGAATTCTACGCATAGCACAGAACAGAAGCACTGTCAAAGACTAGATTAGGTGCTACATTGGAACAGCTTCCCCTCATCAACAGCCCAGAACCCTAGGTCAGCTGACGGATCTAGTAGCTAGTGTGAACATGCACTCTCATAGTCAGCAAGGCCGTTTATAACTAAAGTACCTTTCAGCTGTTTGAGAAGTGAAGAGACTCATATGATTCTCTTCTCGACCCCCGTGCGCTTTAGCACTAGCATCCAGCTTATCAATAGAACAAAACTTTTTGATTGTATAACATCTGGCCGCATTGTAGGGAATGATATAATGTCTGGCCGATGTAGCGCAGTTAGGACGACACGACAAACCTCAACGCGGAAGAATATCTCACAGGAAAGCGTAAGTATACGCATAAAGGTATATTACTTATCTCCCCACTAAATAGACTCCACAACTCCAGTCATTGCTGCAACCCTGTCACATAATCCAAGCCATACTGCCATCCGCTCGCCCACTCACTCATGGTCCGATCTCGCAAGATCCCTCCTCGGCCCAGATCGTCTTCGCGTAGACCTGCAAGAAATCCCTCGTCGTAAAAGACGGATCCATGTAATCCTTCACATCCGTGTCGCTGCGGTTGAGGATTTGCAGAATATTTTTCTGCATGTCACTTGTGAACACCACATCCACTGTCTCGGTTTCATTCTCGTCAATGTCGCCCTTGACTTGCAAATAATACGGATGCTTATAATCTTCCTGGCGTTTTATGTGCAGGGTGTCATCGCCACAGTTCACAGTGGTGGCAAAACAGTCCCCAAAGTCATCCTTTGTCACATGTCCAGGGTTGAGGTTATCCAGGTCTCTGGGATGATCGGTAAGCACGTTCTGCTGAGACAAGTCCTCAGATGGACTGGTAGCGAAACGAAGACCGTTGATGCTACAGTCTTCCTTCGGCTCCTTGTAATCGCAAATAGAATTCTTTTTAACGTTCAGCTCGCATTCAAGTGTCTTTGCGTCCTGGTAGGGAACATCTGCAAGGTACAGGAAAGCATCCTCATAGGAGCTAACAGTGAAGGCGTCTCCAACAGTGAAATTGCCCTGGTATAAATCATAACGAATTCCGTAGGTATTGAAGACAATCAATCTGGGAGAATTGTTCCGATTGACAGTTGCATTCAAAGCAGATCTCACTAACGTATAGATGTTATCCGGACAGTTGTAAGGGCTCGACGCAATATAGTATGATTGGGGAGCGCAGCCAAGCCCCGTAGTTAAGTTGTATCTCGCCCGAGTGCCCTCGATATCCTTTGTGACATTCTCTCCGGTAAGCGTATCAAAGCTAGCAGGGACGTCAGGGCCAGTTGCTCCTAAAGCATGATACGCGAACGTTTGGCGGTTGAAATCGAGGTAACGACGGTCAAGGCGAACTGTTTTCTCCGTGGTTGAAGATGTCGTCGGGCTGTGTGGTGTGCATGTCCTTGTGGGCATGGGGACATCCGTCATAGTTTTGGATCCGTTCCAGGTGTCTGACGGCGCCACATCACTGAGAGCAAGCCATCCCACAGTGTCAGAGTATCGGCCGGACTCAAGGCCAGACGATCCACTGTCATAGCATGTGAAGTTGCGCACGTGTGAATGGCCACCTAAGATTTGAAGAGGAATCTCGGGCTTGTTTTGCCGGAACCAGTCCTTCATGCAGATCAATGGGTTCTGGTCACCCTGGTATTGGGTTTTTATCTTGCAGCTCTGGCCGATATCGGCATGTCCAATAAGCAGATAAAGATCGACAGTCTGGTTCATTGCATCTTTGAACCACTCCTGTTCTATTATGTCTTCATATCCCTGGACATGGACGGTTGCAGGAGCCTTGAAGTCTTGAAGGGTGAACCCGAATGCCATGATGCGCAGCCCATGGTTTGTAGTGATATATCGGTACTTCTCTCCGATGGATATATTTTTATCATCCCTTTCCACGAGGACATTGGTGGTTAGATACCGATCGGTATAGTAGTCTGCTATATCCCATTGTATCCGATCAGTAACGTTTGGATTATAGAGATCATTATTCCCAATGGTAAGTAGGTCATAGTCCAGATAGCGGAATATTGGATTAGATAGCTGGCCTTCGGGGTCGGAGGCATCACTGAGGCCATTACCCGTCACGATATCGCCTGGAGAGGCTGAGTTAGTCGACTAACACAATGTAATGATGGAATCGAGACAAGCATGGATGGAAATACCAGTGTCCACAACGAGAAGATCAACGTTGTGTTGATCAGCCTGGTTACGCATGTGCGTCACAAAGGAAACAAAATCACCCCAATCAGCACCATAATTGACCTCATTCAAATGGCCTTCAAGCCATCCATGTGTATCAGTTGTATGGATAAAATTTATCTCGCCCCAGGGAAGAGGTCTCGTAGGCCAGTGTGTCGTGTTGTGTGAATCAGGTTGCATTCGAGGAGCTATCTTGGGGGCCTTCGCCCGGGCGGACTCTTCGCTCTGCGCAAAGGCAATGGAGGCCGCGAGTGCTGCCGTCCATGTAAGGACCGAGAAGGCCATGATGGGTTGTTCAGGATGCTCAGGATGCCCTGAAGAATTGTGAGGGCTCACTGGAACGACCGGGTGGAGCGTGGCTCGACGCAGATGAAGCCGACGGACTGATTTTGCTGCAGTATTCTTCCACCAGCAGGTGTTTTACTTTCCGTTTTGGTGCTGAAAATTCACAACTTTTAATTCTGGTGGGAAGCCAACCATTGCTGGGAGGTGCCAAATGGACGTGTCATAGCCGACATTCGATGTTACATGCAATACGGTATTCCATTGGCACGACCAACAACTGATTGGTTGCATTGGAGAGTCAAGAACGTTTCCGTCAATAAAAACTGCTACTGAAGCTATAGTTCCATTCCGCGAGCTGTCAGAAATCTGTACAAAGCCCACAAGCTTCCGTGGATGCTCCACCTGAGGGTGAGAAGCTCAGCTCCCGCGGAGCTTAATTCATGAGCTCTGAGCGGTTCAGCTCCACAACGCCAGGCCGAATCTACCGCTCCATCTGGTTTGGAATGTAGGGAGGGAACAGACAGCCATTCGGCGTGCCCCAATTTCTGTAGTGCGAAAAGACAAAACTCAAAATAGATATGACGAACGATATTTCATCGGTAAGGCATTGCTGTTGAGAACAATATCTCCAAATTCGGTAGTAGGCATTGGGAGGGCAAGTGAGGGCTGTTGCAGCAACATAGAACGCCGACGTATATTTGATCGCGATTGGAGATTAGTGAAAAGGAGGATAAAGTCGTACAATGAAGAACATGTCTGTTTTTATTTGACTCGGGATCCTCGATCGAAGAGCAACTTTGCTTAATCTGATCCTGATGGCCACGAAGGATCACACCCCTCTGTCACGGGAAAAGACAGTACATAGAATAACAATTGGTTTCAAGTCATTGGCAACGAAGAGTAGATGGTGTAAAGACGGTAAACAGCTAGATCAAAAATCTGTGTCTATTATCTAAAGGAAATGTTGAGAGGAAAAGATAATTGATACCGCTGTTTGGGAGTAGGGGTTTCAGTGCGTTTCAATAATATGAGCGGCGGCCAGATAATCCGTACTGGAATGAGGATTGATTCTCATCACATACTTGTTCAGTATTGACACCTCTGTCCCCTTGCCACAGCCTGGCCACCTTTTTTTTTTTATAATATTCAGCCACAAGAGAGTGAACGATGGCCTTTCACAGAATAATGCAAGGGCACGCACTATCCTCCTGTGTAACTCCATTCTCTGTTCTCTTCTGTAGCCTTCTTTCTTCTTCCTGTGCTCTTTCCCCAATGGCAACCCAGAATTCAGTATCATTTCTCCCCGCAGTTACTCTCCTAGAATCTTCTATGAGGTTTACTCTTCGTTCTGCCTCAAGGTACGATCTATTGTGTTGCCGAATGCCGAGTATCGTCTGCCCAACGTCAAGGTGTAGATTTCGGAGCAATCTTCGGCCGACAACTAGCTCATCCGCACTAGTCCCAGCATTGCTTTCCGGCGTCGAATCGGCCAGCACGATCTCCAGCACATTGATTTTATGCAACAACCGCGACTGATCCTCATGAAGAGATATAATAATCTCTTGCTCAAGTTCCATGACGCGTCGCTCGTTGGCCTGAGCTTTCTCGGCATTTTCTACAACAGTTTCTCTTCTCGGAAGGAAAAAGCTGACCAACCAAATCAGGGCAAAGGCATCAAGGCCGAGTATCCGCAATACAATGGGCCAAAGCCATTGAACAGATGTTGAGACATCACCGTTGAGCCGGTTGATTTCTTCTTGGCGACGATACGGCTGTCCATCCCGCTGGGAGTCTTGGGCTATAATGTTGTGACATGCTTGTGCTTTTACGATAGCCTCCGATAGCGGAATAGGAGATGATTCTGATGTTCCGTTCAATGAATAACTCGAGTTTATGTATGTAATAATGATGGCATTGCGTACCTTGAGAATTCCACAAATGACTTTGTGTTATCTCCCCCCACTTGGAACTGAGCGGGCTATAAGAAATACAGTTAGCCGAATGATTCGCCGCATCGACTAACATCTCTGATATAAGCTGCCATTCCGGATCCGTGCTTGCGAACTTGCACAGAGTCCTATGCGTGCGGTTCGGCCAATACTCCACCTGTTGCCTTGGACATTCTTTGAGGATCGCCGAGTCACTATCGACGATCTTGGCAAGGTCAGACACCCAGCTTTCACGGCATGGAGGAAATGAACCCGAGGCTTACAAGTCCGATATTTATGCCTTCAACGACCTCATCCATTGTCTCGCAGATTGTGAAAAACCGATACATCTTCAACAGAGGCTCAAATCTGAAGTTGAGTTCATCATTGTACGCTGATCGAGCTTCGATGGCATTCAAAAATGAGTCGTTGACTCGAATATTGAGCTTACGGAAAATCGTAGCAGCAGTCTGCCCCCACGACGAGTGCCACGATCCATAGTGAGGAACGCCAAGAAAATATGCCGTAGGTCATTGTTGGTATAACTGCATAGACGTCATTGCTTTGATAACCGATTGCCAGAGCATCTTTCACAAGGATGCCGCCCATACTGTGTGTGACGAAAATGATCGGTCGTGCTGGGGCTTCCTAGGTCCAGTCTCTCAGTCAGTTCGCGGCAACTCAATCAGCATGCCAAACAGGCGTTGACTGGTGGTCATTCCCGAACCTTTCGCTCCTTAGATAGGCAAAGAAGCAGGTTCTCGGCCTGCTCTTTGATCCCAGCGGACGATGCCCCAAACAGGATATTTGCGTTATAGCAGAATGCCAGAATCCTGGTATAGGGGATTCTTTCTGGGAGAAGATCTTTCAACCAGTTTGTTTGAGTCTCCTGATCGGTCCAGGTATTTTCTGCATGATCCGGTCTGTTTGTTACATTGATTCCATGAACGGCAACGATGCTTGTGGAGGTAAGCCGTTTGGTAATTATTTTAGGTCGGGAAACTCACTCCAGAGTGGCATTCGGTGGAGAGGCAACCTTTTTAAGCCAGTTTGCATTTGGTACTGGCTGCTATCAGGAATGTCAGTCGTGCTATCCACTCTACCGCGTGCGCCCATGACGACGGGGAAAGAGATGGGGAAGGGAATAGTACCATGCTTTCTGTGCCGGGCATTCTCACGGAGAAGGTAACCAATACTTGTGTGGCAGTTCTTACACTGCTCGAATTTCGTATATCATCTTGGACTTGATAAATTTCTACCCCGCTCCCTGTTAAGCGCCCAGGGTTGTCATTTTGCCAGCCTGTCATGACACGTCATAGAAGCCTATCACGGAATATCAGGTGACCATCTACATATTACCTCTACTATCAATGCGACGGTTTAGCCTCTTCACCCCAGGAGGACCGAGTCAGCGACTGCAGTAGAGATTCGGAAGAAGTATAGATATCATGGATGGGCTCGATTTTCAGCATCCATTCAGCCAGCAGAATACAGCTCTTCTCAACGTGTGGCTGATCGGCCATGGAGGTCTGGAGGCAGAATAATATGCATCACAATGCTTTTACTTCGGAGGTTGTCACTGTATACGTCTGCTCCAAAGCGACCACGATCCTTAGCTGTTCACAGCAGCACAGCCTGCATGATTCATGACCATGTGGGCATTGTCAGCGACGATTCCAAGAATATCTGAGACCAAGAATGAAACCAGAGATTTCAGATTGAATACAACCATTGGCACAGTTGTGGAAACATAAAGGAGCAGGATGTATCACGAACGCCTAAAGAGACTGTTAAGGGTTCGAGAGTTGCGGATATTTAGTTGATAGTGTGATTTTGATGCCAATCTGCCATCCTACTCGGCAGTCTACTGCATGGAGAATGTGGAAATTAAGTCAAACTAGAATTCTCGATATCTGGAATCAGGCCCCCTCAGAGCACCGCATCACCCAGTCCGCAATCTTCGGTCCAACTTCGTCTCCTGGCAAGCCGATAGACAATGCATAACTAACATGATTATGGCCAGGCAACACCTCAAATCGAGGAAGGTGGCCGCGACGCTCAGCATAGAGCCTTACAAAGTCCAAATTTCCTCGTACACACTCCTCGAAATCCCATTCCGCTAGCATCAAAAAGAGTTCGGGTGTCGGCACAGCAACCACATCTGCATCTTCAACGGGCGGCAAAGAGTGAAAGATGCCATACGCCGATCGGGAATGAATAATAGCGTGATCAGTCGTTGCATAGTACTGTTCCATGCTCTCGCGCCGACCCTTCTTGGATAGATCATACTTCAACGCCGCGCTCAGGAGCAACACGCCGCGCACCAGACCCTGCTCTTCGTTCGTCTTCAGTCTCCCCGAATAAAGTGACATGGCCAGATGGCCTCCACCGGCGCTTTGACCGAGCGCGAAGATGGCGTTTCGGCTGCCTCCATACTGGTGCACATTGCTATGTAGCCACGAGAGAGCAGAAGCGATATCTTCCCGTCCATCTGGGAATCGAGCTTCTGGCAGTAGACGATAGGTACCCAAGACGCCGACCATACCCTTTGATGCGAAGAATCGGCCAATATTTGCGTGCATGTGCGGAGTGATGGTGTTGTCTCCGAGCTTGAATGCACCGCCGTGAAAGTAGACGACAACCGGGAGAGTAGCGTCCGTTGAGGCGGCATCTGCTGGCCAGAATACATCCAGGCGATGCCGTGGATCTGGGCCGTACTTCACATTATTTTCGCATTGAATTGAAGGATTTGGATTGGCGGACTCAAGAGACGCATGACGGGCTTCAAAAAAGTCCTGGCAAGCTGAGTTCACTGACCCATCCCACTGGGCTTTGAAGCCAAGAATGAATTGTTGAATTTCGGGCGCTAAGGGCATACTGGTCCAAATTGTTGTGTACAGGGAATATTGAAAGGTTGATTAGATCCTCACGAACAAGCGGAGTAGAGAAAAATTGCACAAGTATCTGTGAACAAAGACAGATATTGGGATTGAGGTTAGAATTGGTGGTGACAGCACTGACACTGACTGGCAGATGAAGTGAGATGAGGTGAAAAGAGGTGGGGTTGGGGAATGCCCAGCCCCGCATCCAGTGAAACAAACTGCAAAGAGCCAATGCATACTAGTAGTGCGTAATATCGAACGTATCATGAGTGCAAGTTAATGTTAATGTGCCTGTCCTAGCATAACCAACCCAGTTCCCTGCGTACTAAATCACTGTGAGCAGTCCCCATGTGTACAATGCTCACAGATCTTGCCTGCAGTTCTTGTAACAGTGTTACAATAAGTTCTTCTAGGACATTAAGGATGTCTGTAGAGGTCTGTGGCTGAAGTACTTGGGGGTTTGTCTCTAGTATTCCAGGTAGTGGACTGGTTGAGACCGTGTACAGTTGAGCCACTACCAACCCTATTCCATCTTAAATAAATTACTACGAACCAGTTGAATAGTATCTTTCTCATTCTAGTTTACGGAGAAGATGATTCAAAACCTCATAACGGAGGGGCGTGGATACTTGCGACCGATGCATTTTCCTGGCTACAGTTTTAGGATACAGTCTTCGTAAACAACGTTCTGAGATATAGAATTTTAGCAATATTGAATACTATGCTCTATTATCTTCAGCATTCATAGTGCGAAGTCCGAGATTTGTTACCCTGATACCAATTTAATCCAGGGGAAATCCAGTGACAACCAGTTCCACGATGTCTGCGGAGTTTGAGATCCATTCCTGTGGCAGAGGATCATATATGCCATGGCGGTCCATATCCGCTGTAGCAGCAGATTCCCACTCATCTTTGGTTACAGCATTCCATAATGGAGTATTCTTTGGTGGCGGGAATTGTAGGTCGCATGCACGGAGCCTCCCACTTGTGGTTCCTGGCATAATTTTACCCTCATCTTTGTCTAAGATCCCGAAAGCCCTGCAGACTCTAAATAAAGCCAGATTAAATCTCTTAGCGTCCTCAATACTCACCCATGAAAACCCAGGCAATATACTGTTGGAATAATGCTCCAGTATGTTTGGGTAGAAGAACATTCCTAGCTTCTTGCAGCTTACGACAAGCCTTTCTAGGAGATCGGCATCTGCTGGGGCAAGAGAAGGCTTCAGGTCAAGGTCGAGCTCCCCACCGCCCCTATATAGACCCGCAAATATTATGTGGAGCAATATAGCCTGATATGTCGAGATAGGCCATTTGCAGTTACTAGTTGCATCTGCTATAGAGGCATCCCATGCGTCCTGCAGTCTTTTCATTAGCGAACAGAGCTAGAGACAGGGGTAATATGCCTACGTACAGTCTGCTGACGTATGGCCAAGCCCAAGACATTATGGAGTTCAATGGCTTTTGATTGGGCTTTTCTCTGTTTACTCATCCACAGACCAAGAACAAGCATTGACTTGACAAGCAATGGTGCCTCATGATTACCGAATGACCCTTGATGAACAAAAGGCCAACGGGGGTGGAATACGTTGAAATAGGTGCCTATATAATGGCTTTCCTGGTCGGAATCATCTGTCTCAGGTTGGGCGGGAGGGGGTTGAAGCATCCTTGGAGGGTCTGGGGGATCAGCCGGATGCGGTTCCGCCCGCCGCTCCAGGGAACAGTGGATTCCGCGGCGCAAGCACTTGTTACATGGCGGTCCTCCTTGGCATCGAGACTTTTGTTTTCGACAGTGGGCACACGCATGTTTGCTGTCGGGCATATCGTTGACTCCATGTACATTCTGCATATGGCGCCGTAACGTATCACTAGAATATCAGGATTAGCAACGTTGCTTCATATAGATATTGGTAAGGCAAGAGTCCAGTTATACCTCCGCCTGAATTTCTGGGTACAAGCAGTACATTGACGAAGCTGGTGTTGAGTATGTTGCGCCTCGTGGCGACGGAGGTGCTCTTTGCGTTGATAGCTTGCCTTGCAGCCGGGCGCTTGGCACCAGTATGTCTTGGGAGGCATGTTGCGACTTTATTCTGCGGTTTTAGGGAGTAAAGGGCCTGTACAATGGAAGGGTCATTTCGGCTGGATGGATGGACTTGGGTCTTGCCCCGATTCTAGATTAGTCAGAGTGTTTACCAAACGGGTTAGACCCAGCTTGTTGATCCCTGGCTTCTTCCCCCTCAAGACCCACAGGAAGTATCCAGCTGAATCCCTAATCGGCGTGCAGACTACGTCTGTGGTTTCAACAAATGATTGCTTCTAGCAGTCATTTCAGAGTATATATATGTTCGGGCAGTGCTTAATAATTGGTTTATCTTTAAATAACGCTTTTTTTAAACCCAGAGGTAGAAGGATATTTCAATGCGCCTCTATGTTTCTACTGTTGACAGGGGGTTGCCAATGGATACACAAAGCTATATACAACAATCTCTATTCAAAAAGAATATATCAAAAAGGCGGCGGCTTCGACCAATTCATCCATCCTGCAGACCCTCCTAATAGATGAACACATAATCCCTATTTTCTTTCAACAGTTTCTTTACAGCATCCTGAGGTGTGGTAGGCTTTCTTCCGAGAATCTCGCACATCAACGGATCTGTTGTGCGTAGGGAGCCCCCTGAAATCTCGTCCCATATCGTTGCAATCATCTGAAAGTGCTCCTTCGGCTTGCCACGCGGGTCATTCACACTGCTTGATTGCAAGTACTTCTCCCGTGGGATCACGTTAAGCTTGACCTGTCGACCAGTAGTCTCATTGATGATGTCTACTATTTCTTTGGCAGTGATTGTTTCCTCCGGAGTGAACAGAACAATCTGATTCTCATACCCACCTCGTATCATGATGCGCGCGGTTGCTTCGCCTAGCTCTGCACGCTGAGCATATGCAACCTCTCCGTCTGCTGGAAGCGTGACTGTCGTTCTGTCGGGGTACCAGTCAAGAAAGACGGTGAAGCATTCCGCGTATATACCTTCTCGGATAGAGGTAAATGCCAGACCAGACCTGATGTAATTAGCATTGGTTGAGCCTGTCGGAATATTCATGTAGAGGTAGAGGACGCAACGTACTCTTTAAGCAGTCTTTCGGTAAGAAGATGGTCCTGCTGTACTGGAGCCTTGGAGTCGTCCGTGAACCCACCAAAGGCAAGTGAGGTATACCACACCTAGGGTTTATTAGAGCTTAATATTGCCAGTTATAGAATTGGGTTGCATACATGCTTTACTCCCGCTGTCTTAGCGGCCATTATGACCCTGGCATGCTGCTCGCTTCTGGTCGCACTACTTGTACTGACAAAGAGCAAGTTCTCGACGTCACGAAATCCGGTCTCGAGCGAATGAAGGTCATCATAGTTAATATGACGGAAGGCAATTCGTCGATCTTCAAATAGCTTCTTGTTGTTGGCATTGGATGACGCAGCCGCAAATTCACAGGAAGCAACATTCTCAACGAAGTAATTCAAGACCTGCTGTCCTAGGCCGCCAGTGGCGCCAGTGATGAGATACTTCAGTGTCATTTTGTCATGAGCAGGTGCGACGGGACAGCATATGTTCAGTAAACCGAATATGAATAATTACTTGTGTGTTCTCTAGGTTGTGGCTCGTTTATTGATTCTTTCCTACTAGGTTGGTAGCTCTATAAAACCATCTCCACCGGCTTTGATTTATAATTGAAGCCCATTATTAATGTTGATTGCAAGGATTGAGGTCCATCGAATTTCGGAGAAGTGACAGCCCAAGCCGCTTTCGGCTGCTAGTAAATGCTTCTACCCAAATGATACACACAGGGTGGGAGCGCCGACATCTCGGCCCTCCCACCTCCGGCGCCTCCACCCGATCCAAAGATGATCGCCAAGGGATGCTCACAAATGAACTTCGCAATTTCTAATCTTCATTGTAAACAATTACCTACTGTGCAATTTTCTTCTGAGTATAAAGACCCCGAAGATGACACTCGTATGTAGTCTGTCATTAATTTCATCAATTCACACCACTCTCACTTGACTACCATCATGGCTCCAACCATCCTCATCGTCGGCGCAACGGGCAACACCGGCCGAGCCGTAACAGAAACTCTTCCAACCCTTCTGAAAGCCAATGAGAATTTCAAGAACCATCGAGTACTTGCCCTGACAAGATCTCTCACTAGCTCTTCGGCCCAACTGATTGCAAAAATCCCCGGCGTCGAAATCATCGAAAAGAACTGGACCGATATTACCTCCGACTGGCTCCGAGAACATGAAGTCGTCCGAGCCTTCATCGCATCTCACAATGCACCAAATCAGTTTGCCGAGGAGTCTGCCTTCCACGTCGCCGCCCTTGGAGCTGGTGTCGAATACGTTGTGCGCATTTCCACCACCGCACCGAATGTTCGTCCGGATTATGCTGCCTAGTACCCGCGGAGCCACTGGGCTATTGAGGCGATGCTTGGTTCGGCGGAATTCAGCGCTTTGAAATGGACTTCCCTTCAGCCAAACGTGTTTCTAAACTTCTACATGGCCCTCGTCGCTGAGTACATCAAGCAATATAAGCGGACTGGCGAACTGGGTCCGCTGAAGCTGATGGCATCCAAAGATGCCCCTGTTGCGCCTATCCACCCAGATGAAGTCGGCGTGTTTGCTGCTCATCTCCTGGCCTTGGATAATCCTAGCCCACACAGCGGGGCAAAGTATGTCTTGAATGGACCGGAAGATATCACTGGCGAACAGCTTGTCGGCTTAGTGGAGAAACATATTGATACGAAGGTGAAGGATGTGAAATACCAAGATCTGAGCTTTTTGGATGCGATGCTAGGCAGTCAATATGAAGGATCGGGTGAATCTATGACTGTTATAAAGTCAATAAAGTATGCACCGTTGACCATGTGGGAAGGGAAGTGCAATGCTTCGACGACTAGCAAGGAGATTTTGGACATTGCTCCTCCGAGACGGACGCCCACCGAGGTGTTAGAGGATTTGCTGAAGGCATAAGGATCAAGGGTCAATTGTGAAACCCTGAGGCGCTACAATCAGACAGGGAGCGGGTAGATTAGTTTTCTTAAAGAAGAGAGAACATCATATTGTCATAGAATTCATAAATCCAAACAGAGCACGATAGATGAAACATCTTCCTCCATAAGTTATAACCCAGTGATCATACTCTCCGCTCGAACATTATGAAGAAGGAACCTCTTACAGACTTCTTACTCAACAACAACCATACCGTTGAGAATACTATCCAAAAAGTCCCTCTGCTCCGCCACCCACCTTCTTGTTTCCTCGACATTAAAGGGCCGTCCAGTAAGACCCCTCTCCCTTTCTCTCTTGCGCTGTGCCCGAACCCTCTCCTCCAGAACCTCCATGCGGTACTCGAAGTACTGTGGGTACATCTCCTCCAGATTGCTGATTCCCCGAGTGCCAGTGAGCAAAATCTCATCGCGCACCTCTGCATCCTTAGGCCGGAACGGCGTCACCATTGTGATTCTCTCCCGGCCACCAACAGCCTTCAAGGCCTGATGCTCCAAATACCGTCCCTGCATGACGACCGCGTATCCCTGAGCAGGTCCACGAACCTTTTTGATGGTGCCGTTGGGAAGCTTGATGGCGGTTTCACCGCCGACCATGGAAGTACAGTCGGAGAGCATCGTGACACAGACAAAGGGGAAGGAGTCGTAGTGCCAGGCGAATGCCGGGGCATCGTCATCTGCGGGGTGCTTGGTGGATGAGTTGCTGGCTTGGGATGCAGGCGGTTCGTCATCCTTGATGGCGACGTTGATATTTGCGATTTCGTAGTCGAAGGCTGGGATCAGGTCGATGCCGGCGATAGCGGAGATTTTAGATAGAACCTCTGGAGATTTCCATACGTCGTAGGTGAATGGGGCTCGTCTATAAGGATTGTTAGTCTTCCACTGTGTTTTCAGAGAGAAAGCTATATCAATGGAAAAGGTACTGGCATACTTGTGTCCCATGCCCCTAACCATGGTTGGGCAGAAATCGCTCGCATATTGACAATCTTTTAGCACGGGCTCGCTGAAGATCTCAGCGCGCATTTGGTTAATCGCGTCGGCCGTGAACAGGCGGAAAGGCTCGGAGATGGCATTGGGAGAGATGCCTGCTCTGTCGAGGCCAAAGTCGGCCATTTTATGGATCTTCTCCGGGGGCTGATAGATAAGATGCTCGCTCGGGTCAAATTTGCGCTTCTGGCCAACCTTGGCGCCCTCGATGAGGGATTTGGGGAGTTTCTTGGTGGGGCGGGTGGCCTTCTTGGTTTTGGGTCCGGAAACCGGGGGTGGGGTGTAGGTTGAGACGAGGGCTGCTGGGGCCATTGTGTGGGTTGTAGATAGATGTTATTCCAATGCGTATAGAGATATTTGAAAGATGAATGAAAATACTGTTTTGGATGCGATTGATCGCGTTGGGTTATAGAACTGTCTATGTCTGGGATCTCTTCTGAATACTTATAGATGAAAAGCAAGTTTTGATATGTCAAGTCCGGGGTATGCTTGACCGGAGAGCTTAAGACCCGAGCTGTCATGGGACGTATAACATGCATGTGCTCTAGCACCAGATAGGAGATAGGATCTTCAGATGGCCAATGAATATATGCTTCTACATGCTATTGCCGGCATCCGATAGTGGTGTTGGGAGGAAATCATGATACTATGTTCTGAGCCCTGCATGTCTTACATCCCGATAATGCCGGCTGATCAATCGGAATTGCAAGCCGGAGTCCAGCTGATTATTCCGCACATATCGACTTGGATCTAGACTCATTCACCGGACTGGTTTGGACGAATGGATTTCTGGACAGGATAGTTTTTCCAAATGGAGGAAAGGATGACTGAAAGCCACAGATGCTGACAATAGGTGGAAGGCAGGCGTTGCAGATGCCTTGCCTATCACCTTCGAAGTCCCCCCTACGTCTTCAGTTCTCATGATCTATGACTGGAAGAGCGCTCCACATGGGGATATGGCCGCACGAAGCCGATGCAGGAGGGAAATCAATGGGCTTGCCGCAGTTGCCGCCAATTAGTGTTGATAGCCATCTAGTGGTAGGCGGACTGACATCCACAAGAAAGACCACGGAAAGATAGGGCCAGCGGTTCACGCGCAATCGGTAGCGGACCGAGATACCGCGTTGTTCTCCCGACGTGAGGGCTATCGGTAAGCGTAGACGGTCCTAGCATTTACAATCGCGAACACTGAAAGCATCGTCCACAATAACGACGTTGTTTCCTACTCCCCTATAGTGATCCGTATATGCACTCGATCCGAGTCCTAGCGCATTATGCGGACGTAACACACTCCAGAATAGGCACATCCCCAGATCTTGATCAGACATATTAAGTGTCAACAACCAGCAATTTTCGTCCTCGGATAGATCTAAGATCCCCTATTATCACTCGAATATAAGTAGCGACCCCTCATTGCCATATCAACCATTCTGTTTTATTTAAGGTACCCTTCTTCCAGGGCACCTGGAGCCCCATGAAAACGATCCTAATCAGAAACGAGAGCACTGAACATGACGGTTGACTATAGCAGTAGATGTACCCTGAAAAGCTTGCACCTGCCATTGTAAGCTCTGGATCGTTAGCTTCCAGAGTAAACATTGCTAATATGCCAGATTGACAGCAAATGGGGACATATACAGCAAGTGAGCAAATCTACACTTCTCTCAGCTTTCTACCAAGTGTCTGCTCATGTCTATATAATTTCTATGGCTCTGAGAGCTTCTATGTCAGTATATTAGGACCCTAATTATTGGCATAAGCCACCCTACCTTTGATGTTACTGCGTCGAAAATATCTCTCGTCTAGTCTTCATACAAAATGATAAAACGAATGAAATGAAGGCTTGATCAATTTAAGAAAGGAAGCATCCCCTCACTCAACTGCATTGTTTCTTAATCACCCCCGCCTATAAATCTGATCAAATATAGCGTAGTACGTGATAAAACTCACCGCGAAAATCCGTAGTCAATTATCACCTAACAGTCACAATCACAAGACCGCGAACATTTCCTATCTCTCTACCATATCCCAGACTCGAGCCTCAAGCTTTCCGAGAGCGAACAGGCGAGTTTTAGCGAAAATCACCAACTCCGTACTAGCAAAGCCCCCACCTGGCTTCAAGCACAGAGACCAACAGAACGTCAAATTAGTCCTCATCATACCTTGTGACCTGACACTTCTTCCTCCCCGCTTCCCCGGGAACCTCTCGTAAACTTGCATCGGAAGTGTGGGTACAGATTAAACGAGATACCTCAGCTTTGAGGACATCAGACTAATAACGATGCAACTACCTCGGGTAGTGGTTGTCTCGGCTCGGGTTCGTCGGTACTATCAAGAATCCGATGTCGAGTCTCGGGTTTGAAACCCGATGCGACTGCTTGACCCACCCGAAGTTCTGCATCAACATATATGATGTCTCAGAAACATTTTGAGATCAATATATACAAAAGACCCAAGAGAACCGACACCACGGTAGAAAGTGCAATGCCACATGTTTGTATAATATCGAAGGATGGATAATATCTGATTTAGGAAAACCCCGATTGCGGGCAAGTCGATGTAGGGAATGCGTCTAGATTATTTCGGTTACTGCGGGCCCGTCGGATGGGGAATCCGATCGGTGGAGTCGCGAACGCGAGGGATACATCGCTGGAATGCTCCAATCGGATAATAGTACGGGGGTTGTCGCTTCTGTTCAAGTACCTGCAACTACAGCGGTCAAAATGAGCTGGGCGCTTAGGCCGATACTGGGTCTACTACGGAAATCACTTTAAAGACATACTACATATTAAGCTCAATATATGAGTGGAACCACTTGTCAGAACACCAATTAATTCTCACCGGAAGGCAGAAGATATATATAGGAGGTCACCATATGCGGGTATATATATTACATACATAGACGCCGACCCAACCAAGGAGTAAAAATGTTTTTCAATCGTGATCAACACCTGCATTCATCCATCCCATTGTGGCACTCCTGGATCCAAAACGCTACACCCCTCCGTCTGCCCAATCTGATTTACCAGCGAGAAAAACTCGTACGAGGAAATCCCGATACTGTCCAGAAAGCCGAGGCTAGAAGCTTGAGCCAGGACAGACGGAGACCCTGGGACCGAAGTTAATGGTACTGGACAAGCTGCCAAATCTCCCGGCTCTTGGGAGCGCTCGACACGGCCCGCAATCAGATAATCCGAGCCTAGCTCAGACTGCGGTGGCACCGCAGCCAAAGAAGTGGGTAGAGTAAGTGTCTCAAGTCCCCGCCTCTCGATCCGCTCTGCTACTTCCCGGAAGAGCTTTTCGAGCTGGACAAGTTCGGACTTGCGCGCTGCGGCGAGTTTGTTTCCGCGCTGGATCATTTGGTCAAGAATCAAGTGTGCGTCGTTCATGCAATTTTGATTCTCGCCCTCCGTAACGTTGGGAAAGACGGCACCAGCCATGGCAATGTGCATTGCTGCGCCGTAGGTAAATTCCATGTCGAAGGGTAGGAAAACGTCTGAGTTTATTGTGTTAGGTTAATTGTCCAAGAGCTTTTTCGAACGCTATGGAGAGTGTAATCGCACCTAGTAGATTGTCTTCATCCATGAGTATCTGCAGCGTTTTGATTGCTGACTTGATACCCGCCCGAATCAGACCATCGGTAGGGGCCACAATGCTCTGCCAATCTTCCGGTCCGTGACCCAGCCGATCCAGTCGCTCTTTCAGAACTGATAGTAGCAAGGGGCGCGTGGCTACTATTACACACTGTAATTTGCAAGCCGTCAACATATAGTAGTTTTGGTAGTTAAGTGCGGACATGTATACAAACCTGGTGATATAGCAGCGTGACATGCCTCGTCCCTTTCGACATGGCGTCTACTGAATTCTGGAAATTCACTTCAATGATGCCCTCGATGTCTTGGGCTTGGCTCGCAAGGACTTGTAAGATCGATCGGGTGGTTTCGAGGAACGTCCCCAGCTGGGTTTGACTGCATTTGTATATAGCTGCCAGCGGTTAGTCGGATCTATATGATATGACCTCCTTACGGGGAATATCATACAAGAGAGGATATAAGAAAGCAGATGCGACAATCTCACTAAAAGGCCAAGCGTGGCATTGCTCTGCGTTGTTGTCCCAGGTGGGTCGAGGAGGGTGGTGATATCACTATCCTGAAGAGTCATGGACGCACCAACTGATGATGAGATATGCCGGTCCAGGACGTAAAGCGTCCACCAAAGATCCCGCGATCGGGCGACAGTCTCCGCTCCGAGCTCATCTTCGGGGAGTTGAGTATGCATACCATCCATTTGTGCTATACGAATGGCGTGCCCAATCTGACCGAGAGAGCGATTAGCATGACGATGGTGAAGAGCAATACCGTATGAGCAGACAAACTCACATAAGAGTATGCTGACGATCGATGATCGATGCAATACAGATACAACCCTGTCAACGCGAGCACTTCAATGGCCACGAAACCGCTGCGGGACAACGTTGTCGGATCAGGCATTAGACTCACAGCCCGCACAAAGAACTTTGCCCCTGGTGGCTCTTTGTTGTCGCCACTTGAACGATAGCCCATGGGCAAAAGGAATGCATTCCCAAACGCAAGGACTAGTAGAAACTGAACGAACCATAACCGGTTATTACTTGCCTCCTTTGCCGCGTCTCCACGGTAGAACTGCTGGGTATGATGCACAAAGTTGGCTTCATCGAGAAGACGGAAGTTATGACCCAGATGGAACTTGACAGTATTAAACAGGTAGAGTGCATAGTCCATTGACGGAAGATTGCTGACGTCAGGGTGCTCATTCACCGACATGGGAGTCCAGTGAATAGGGTACAGATCGCCGTCAAATAAATCTGGCGCGCTGCAGTGCGATACAATTTGGAGTTTCTCGGCGATCATGAATTTCAACCGCTCTGTGAATGACCACGTCGAGGTCGGAGCGAGCCAGGCTGATAGTTTTATCGTGTTAATCATGTTGAAGAAGGTATCGGTATTGGGGATGAGAGACGTACTCCATTTTCGCTTGGTACCATCATTCTTTTTTATCACTCGTGATGGGAGCGTAAATGGGCTTGTCCATATCGTCCTTGCCGTATACAGTTGTGTCGGGTTTTCTGCAGACGGAGAAACTTTTGAGTTTGCAGGGGTTAGCCAAGCAATATTGAGGGTGCTTTTGCCTGTGAGGTCTCATTTGGCATCGTACCATCAATATCTGCATCCGACCCGAAGGCCGATGCTGAGGTCCGCTTGATCGACTGTCTGTCCGGCTGGATGTCGGTATCCTGCCCTTGGCGCTTGCTAGCTCTACCCTGTAGCTCTCGCAGATATCTGTCCATCCTCGTAGTCCCATTGTCAGTTTTAGATGTCGCATGTCGTAGAATAAGATAACCTACGAACCTCTCAGTGACAATGACTTTATTCACACCTTCTACAAAACGACACTCGACACGCCTGCGCTGACAGTTGGCGCATGGCTCTTCACCGGTGCATTTGATTTTGCTCGTACGGCACGCAATGCATCTGTTTTATGTGTTTCCAGGTTTAGCGATAGGAACGCGCAGTGCCTGGTCGGAGATAATTCTGGGTAACTTGCAAGGGGTAAAAGGATGAGCCTTACGCGTTTGACGTCCGCTTGAATTTCCGTGAGGTATTCCGAATATCTGCCATCGCTTAGAAGAGCCTCAAGCACGAGAGATAGAATGGATCATGCGATCAAGACATTTGGAAAGTGCTAAGATCGAGTGGTAAGCCTAGATGATTATGGGCTATCGCCAGCTGGCGCCAACTCGAGATCTCGCTTGCCGAGCTGTGCTTAACCCCGCACTTCTCAGAAATCGTGGGGAAAGCGTTACTTATTTCGGTTAAGACACCCCTCCGCTGGAATTGAGTTTAAGATCGTGGAGGGCACCAAGTTGGGTTCTAGTTGTTTAGGGACTAAGGAAGATACGAGCGCTCTAGACAGAACGTCACACGTGATAGATCTGGAAGCCTCCATTTTATCTTATCTATCGATCATCACCCCGGAGCACTCATATGCGACCGGGGGATCCTACGTCTATCGCAGCCGTAGGGCTAGCGAGAGGATCCCACCCTTTTACAAGGTTTACCAAATAACCACAATAGGACCCCACTGGTTGTAGCACAGAAGATGTTTAAGACCCCAGACAATTTACGAGCAGCTTAGTGCACCTACTAGACCAGGGATCACCTCTCTCACAGGTCGCGTCTTGGATGTATGCACAGTGACGCGTGACAAGTTGGCTAGCTGGACCCCTCGGCTCGGCTCGGGTCGAGACACCCGAGATGAATGGTGGTTCCGAGACAAGAGATAGTACTATCGTCTCCAAATGATCACTGCTATAGCACCTTCCGATCAGTTCAAGATTCTATGTCAAATAAAACACTCAATTTCCCAGGCCGATTATTGCATCTTCTGAATTCCTCCAGAATATTCCCTTCTATCCATACATCTCTACCGTCATCATGTTTGACCTCATTGTCGTAGGCGCCGGTTTCTCTGGCCTTCAAGCCGCCATTACAGCTCAACAAGCAGGTCTTTCGGTCGTCGTCCTCGAGGCACGCGATCGTATTGGCGGGAAGATCTGGAGTGTTCCACTTGCCACTGGTCGCGGGTACGCTGATTTGGGTGGTGCCTGGATCAATGTCAACCTGCAAAAGCGTGTGGGCGCATACATCGAGAAATTTGGTCTTAAGACGGTAGAACAGCGGTTGGAAGGAAGGGCGATTATGCAGGAAGATGTGAACGAGAGGTTCGAGTTTCCCTTTGGAGTCGCACCGTCTGATGTTAGTAAACCCTCTGTTCATCGCTATGGGATGTCATGCTCCAATTTAACAATCGATAACTAATGTGTTGTATTCGATATTGCAATAGTGGACAACAGAGGAGAAGGATAACCTGGCGAAGATTCGAGATCATATCCAAGCCGAGTCGTTGAAGCCTGGTCCACCCCGGGTTGAGGACGACAATGTCACTCTCGAGCAATACATTCGTAATCTCGGAGCAGGGCCGAAGACAATCAAGATGGTCAATCTTTGGGCGCGGGTTATGCATGGCTTGGAATCGTCCGAATACTCCGCTGCTTGGTTCATCGATTACTGTCGCTGCAACCACGGCCTTTTGGCTATTCGCGCGGACGATTCGAGTGGTGGGCAGCATCTTCGGTTCAGAGATGGTGATAGACCCAATTTGCCCGAAAAATATTGGAAACAACAAAGCTGATTAGACAAATACTAACATCATGCAGGTTCCCAATCACTAGCCAACGCCCTCGCATCCCTCGTCGGTCCCTCCAACATCCACCTCTCTTCCCCCATCGCCACTATCGAGGATCTATCCACGCACACAATTGTAACAACGACGACTGGAAAGTCTTTCACAGCCCGCAAATGCATTCTCTCCATCCCCAGCACCATGTACAAAGAACTCAACATTCAGCCTCCTCTCCCGCCGCGCGTGCAGGAAGTCACAAACGCCACCGTGCTCGGCGACTACAACAAAGCCATCGTCTGCTACGACCGACCCTGGTGGCGGGATAGTGGGCTCAACGGCTACTTTGCCTCCTACAGTGGTCCGGTAATTCTGGCTAGAGATACCTCCGTCGATGAAGTCCGGCATTACTCTCTAACCTGCTTCGTAAACGGCCAGGCCGGAAGGGAGTGGAGCAAGCTCATTCCTCATGAGCGACGAGCAGTAGTCATTAAGCAACTGGCTAAGGTGTTCAACGCTGGCGACAACAATGACCATGAGGTGTACAAGCCGATTGAGGTCTTTGACCAGGTCTGGCAGCACGAGAGGTATAGTCGTGGGGCGCTGGCGCCGATTACTGCACTGGGCCATATGACGCAGTTCGCGGATGTTTATGGCAAGCCTGTGGGTAACTTACATTTTGTCGGAACTGAGTATAGTAATGAGTGGAGGGGATATATGGAGGGAGCCCTGTGTTCTGGAGAGGTTGGTGCCGCAGAGGTTGTGAAGGCTTTGAGTGGAAGGGGAAAGGCGAGTCTGTAAGCGTCCCAAAAGCTGCAGTAGGCAGGTTAATGCGATAGACGATGTTTGGATGTTACTAGAAGCCTTGTAAATGGTTGAGATGTTGAATTCAGAGTCTAGGAAATTAACCAGGACCGGCTGAGTGACAACTACGCAAAATGTAGCGTAATTATTTATGTCTGGCGGAGGGAACGAAAAGCCACTTCTACTCAGCCGCGTCTTTTGTTTCAACTTGGATCATGAGTTTACTTTCCATATGAATATTCATCCTGCAAATTTGTATTGATATAGACCCTAGAAAGGAGAGTAGATGTAATTCCTCCAAGAACTTGGTCCTTTCTGTGTGTAGCACGATTACATTCCTCCACGGCAAACCATACTTTGCTATCCAAGGGCTTCTTGACAACCGACAGCCATAACGCCTCCTGTGATCAAGTCTATCCTGGCATACTCAGCAGCCTACTTGAAGATACATATATTGTCTTATACGTTCCTGAACAATCGCTAATACGACACTACGAGCTGATTACCCAGAGCACGAAGCCTTGAGTAACCCCCCTTGGCCGTCAGAAACCCAACGTCTTCTAACGCCGCACACGGTGTTATAGATGCCGAGCCTTTGCCAGAGAACCATCTGTTGTGGACGGGAAGGAATTTTATCATCATAACTTGGAAATTCAAGCTCAGTACAACGGGAGGTTATTGCGCATAATGGCCCACAACTTCAACGGCCATGGAAGGGAAAGTATTTGTGAATGTAGTGAACAGATCTCTAGGAGACTAGGTAATTCACTGTGTGTTGTTAAATGAGATGAGCCGGTGATCAAGGCGGCAGATTCCATAAGAAATCGAGCTCCGTATCAATAGTATCAGGCATAACTCCTAAATCCCCAATTAAGGACCCAAAGGGCGCCATGGAACTGTCAAAGGGAAGAGAGAGCCACTGGTCGTCGCTCAAAAGGTCAAGACCGTCATAATCCAGGCCCTGTACGGCAGGACTCGTACTATCAGTTCTTATAGGTAAGGCCTCTGTATTCGGATCTCCCATATAATGCTGGCTGCTGGTGCCATTGCCCTGCGCTGTTCTGGGACTCTCGTCGAAGGGCGATGCATCAAGGAGACTTTTCCGGAGACGGGTTACCAAAATTTCCAGAAGCTTTGCATAGCGACCACCTAGATGAAGCTCATCCTCGGCTAATACCTCCTGTAACTTTGCGATCGTTGACTCTAGTGCTTCAAGAGCTTGACAATGTCGCACACGGGTGGTCCCTAGAGCCAAAGCCTTGAGAAGGAATATCGAACTACTAGCCATCCGGAAAAAGAGGCGAACGGGCATATACTGCAATAGCCCTCTTCGGCTCAAGCTAGATATTCTATTGAGGATCTGGGTGCAGCCGTCAAGCACGGCATCCGTGTATCCGCAGGGAGCAGCGTTGTCTTGCGAAGACTGATGATCGAGCCTGTGCTGCATGCCGATGGAGTTTAGTATGGTGTATACATGTTGGTAATCGATGAAAAGAGTGTCATTGAAGCTTTGTTGTTCTACTATAGGCGTGTTAGTACAGCGCGTTACCAAGTAAGCGATCGCGATTCGCAGACTAAACGAGCATACCGTTGATGGCCTCGAAGCTGGATCGCCACTTGGAGAGCTCTTGACTTTTCTCATTGATCAAAGAGCTGACTGAGGCATCGGCTCTAGCCTCCCTCAAGATGGCGGCATAACTAGACGTTATTGACCTGAAGATATGCATGAGGCATACCCATAGCTCCATAGGAGTCCACCATTTGGCGTCTGCAGTCAGGAGACTGCTCGGTGAGCTAGAGCCCAAGGAAATGAGTGAGTCACACCCAATTCGTGTAGATGCAATATTTGAAAAGATCAGTAGCAGACAGGGGAGTCGTTGTCGCCTCAGTTCCAGATTTTCAAGATATATTCTGCTATCTGATCGATTTTGATTCTCTGCTAGTGCCAAGGTTGAATTATCTTTGAACACGCCCAACTCATGGGCAAGCGCAACGGCCGCACTGAGTATCATCCAGGACATACGCTCGAGACGCTTCGTCGGCTCAATAACTTCTTGTTGCCACTGGACTGAAACAGAGGGCTCATGCTCGCTGTCTAGCTGTGGGTCGCGCACATCCGGGTTTGTCAAGATCAGATCCGAGTCCCAACCATCGCTCTCTGGGGGAAAATGTAACGACTTGGGATACCATTCACAGAGTAACAATAATGCCTCGATTGTTCCTAGGGTTCGTGTCTTGGCTTTGGAAATCTTTTCCTGCCCGAGCATGACTCGTAGCAAGAGATGCTGGCAGTGCTGACTGAGACGGTGATGAATAAACGAGGATCGTACTCGCCCAGCCCGACCGGGAAGAATGTGGTAGCGTGAGGCCAGGAGGAGGATTGTGCAACAGAGGAAGGGCTCTTGAGTCACAAGCCAGAATTGGTTTGAGATAGTAGCATAGAAATCTGTCAGGATTGGCGAAAGTGGGCTGAGATGAGTGAAGAACCTGTTCATTTTCAAGCTGTCAGGATACAGTCTGTCTCTTTGAGGAGGGCGACATACCATTCTATCAAAGATATGGCCTCTTGAGCTGTAAACCACCCCATCCGAACGAAGCGGCAGGCATTCCACACACGAAGAGCGTCTGGGTAGTTGCTCTCATTGTCCTCAATGCTCGAGCATTGCGGTGCAGCGACTCCGATAGAAGGTTGGGATTGGGCCGCCGCTTTGAATAGCAATCTCATGGCATCCTGTTCGTTCGACACCACCGTCTCCAACATGGACGGTGATAATTCATTCCCAGTATTAATTTGTTCGAGATGCAAATTATTATCGACTCTCAGGTTGTCATCCTTTCGCGTCTCATTTGTACTATTCGGATTAGCGACTACTCCCCACCGGGTATTTGTCAAGACGGGACCCACGGTGGACTATGTGCTCCGTCCATATCATGGCCCCCTCTCATACTGAGTGCCGGACTAGAAGGGGCATTAGGAGTGGCTGATGGTAAACATGTATTCTCTTTATGTCCTCTAGAGGTGCCTCGCGACCAGGGTTGTTTGCTATTAAACATACACCGGATGCCCTTCTTCTCGCACCTTTCGCATGAAGTTCCGATGTCACTGCGCCTGCATTTAGTCTTGCGCTTCGCGCAAGCTATGCAGGCTTGATATGTTCTCTGATATTGGTACTGGCTTACTGCTCGGCTGCGAGAGGGTCTGGTGGGTTTGCGTTCCATGATGACGGTATACGAGAGGATGTTGGAGGAGAAAAGGAAGCCGCAGCTCGGCAATTGCCAAATACCCGCCCATTTTTATATTGCACTAAACCTGATTTCGGGTGTTCTTGCCCCACGCCACTCAAGGTTTAGCAGACTAGTTACAGCACCTGCTCTTCACTACTAAGTGATATACCGAAAATTAGGATCATCGTCCCCAGCCTCCGTCACATCAATAGCATGCTCCCTAGTAACCCGACCATACAACCGGTTTCGTCGAGCATTTTCGAGTCTCAATTTGCAGTGCAGCACGGCGCCAAGAACCACCACCAGGCCCGTCAAACCTGCGCCCGCAGCACACCCACGTGTGTAATTGGGGGCATCAGTTGCAGGAAATAATGAGCTGCTGACGAAGCTGGAGCACTGCCCGAAGATTGCTAGAATTGCCATCCCCGCTCCTCGTTTACTGTCGCCGCCCTGGTTATTCAGTAACCAGGTGATGTTAATCGCCAGAGACGGAAACACTCCACATGTAGCTAGCCAAATCCCGGCATATCGTACCCCATCTGCGTTAGCATCATGTACACAGGCCAGCATCAAGTAACCAACCAATCCAATCGTCGAGAAGCCTACTACTACTAAGCCTCGGTTGCCCAAACGGTCCGACAGGAAGGCGGCTGCCAAACAGCACACGAAAGAACCCAGATAGGGAGGAGCTGTGAGGCCCTGAGCGTGGACGGAAACGTAGCCCATATCTTCAATGAGAGTGGGCAGGAAGTTGGACAGACCCGCAAAGGAATAATTGCAACAAAAATGTATGATCATGTGCACGTAGTTCTTATAGTCTAGGAGGCCACTCCAGACTTGCTTCCAATGCACGCGGTCTTTCGCTGTGCGGTCTTGCGCTGTCAAGCGCCCAACTGCATCTCTTTGTTGCTGATCATCCAAGAACCAGGCCGACCCGGGGCTGTCAGGAAGGAAGAAGAAGACCACGATGGATATTATGACGGTGGGTGCACCTTCTACATTGGAACACACTTTCTTAGAATCAAGAGGCACGGGTAAGAGGTAGAAACACTCACCGATGAGGAACAGATATTGCCATGGCTCGAGTCCTTTTCGGATCTGGGTAATACCATACGCCAATGCAGACGCAAAGCAGTTCGCGATTGGAGACATACCCAGAAGCACGGAGACGCGGAGCCCAAGTTCATGCCGTTGGTAGAATAGGGAAAGGAAATAAGGCGCCCCAGCGCCGAAGCTAGCTTCGAAAATGCCCAACAGGCACCGACACACGATAAGTTCGCCGAGATAATGGACGGCGCCGCTACACATGGCAGCGGCACCCCAGCTGTATTCAAACAATACTTTAGCCTCTGTTGTATGACCATGAAATGATATAGGGGACTGCTCACCAAATGCACAACACTGCCACATAGTAATGTGCGGGAAATAGTCTCCATAGAAGGTTGGTCCACTCGAAGACGGTATAACACAGATAAAAGCTGTTCAGAACCCAAGACCAGTCCGAATCATTGAGATGCAGACTCTCTTGGAGTCCGGCAATCTTGGCGTTGCCGATGTTGCCTTCAAAAGAGAATGAGCAATGTGAAGTCTGTCCATGGGGACATGGTACACTTACCGCGATCCAAGTATGACAGAATATATAAGACGCAAAGGAGAGGCAACAAGTGTCGATCAAACTGAACACAACTGAGCTTCACTCTGTTCATAGCAGATGTAGATATGGATGGCTTACCTTCTGAACGATTGACTTTTGTTCTTCTAGACTGACTTGAAGCCTTTGAAGCGAATTGTCCATGCAATCCGGATCCACTCCCTCAACGTGCTGACTATGTGGGACATCGATAGGTTTAGAAAATTGACTCATACTTTGTACATTTGTTCATGAAAGGTAGGGTTGCTTGTAGTTTCTCCATTCCAAAGTTCATGTTGTGTTCAATGGCCCCTTTTATAGGACCACGGTGCTATACTATGATGAAGAAAGAGGGCCTGCATGGTCTTCCCCGCAAGCTTGGGCCTACCAGGTCAATAGATTGCGTTTCCCCACGGGGTTTATGCATTAAACGAGGAAATGATACTCTTATTCACAACTGCCGACAGTGCGGAGCGGGGTTACGGATATTGCCAAATACCCGAAACTTGAAATATCCGCCGGGAATTGAGGGCTTCATAAAGTATCAAGTGTGCACCCACGTTCGTCTCGAGCCCAATCAACTTGCAACTGAAGTCTCTTGCCCTACTTCAAATAAATACAAACTTATTCTCGAATATGTCTGCCAGCGAAGTGCCTTACCCCTTCCAGTTCGACTCCCTGCGGACACATGAACCAGGTGTTGGACCACAGGACGGCACCACCCAGGATGTGACCGTCAAACTTCCCAACGTGCGCGGCCGAATCCCATCATTGCAAGCCTCTCGACTCCGTACGATGATGCTCGAGGCACATGGGGACCCAAACAAGATCCTTGCACACGCCTGCTCCTATGACGGTCTTTCCTCCCGCTTGGTCGAGGAGGCCGGGTTTCCCATGGTCTTCCTTGCGGGTTACGCGGTTGCCAGCTCCTATGGCCTCCCCGATACCGGGTACATTGCCATGGCAGAGATGTGCGACAAGATTCGTGATGCCGTGCGACAAGTTTCTGTTCCCGTTATGGCGGATGGTGACACGGGATATGGCAGTCCGCTGAATGTTAAGCGAACAGTGGAGAGCTTTGCCGCTGCTGGTGCGGCTGGCGTTATGATTGAAGACCAACAGTGGCCTAAACGTATGTCTGGCATTGCTTTCCTATCCTCACATGACCTTTTCGATGTTAACTCGGAATCACTTTAGGGTGCGGCCACACCAAAGGCAAAAGCGTAGTATCGCGCGAAGAAGCCTTCGCTCGGATCAAAGCCGCTTGCGACGCACGTAACCAAGGCCTAGATATTTTTATCTTGGCGCGGACTGACGCTCTCATCCACGGGTGGGACGAAGCCATGTCCCGAGCCCAAGAATTCCGCCGTCTGGGTGTCGATGCAGTCTTCGTTGAAGCCTTACCTGACCGCGAGGCTATGAAACGCTGTGTCCAGGAAGTAGGAATCCCCATATTTGCTAATATTATTGAAGGAGGAAAGACCGAAAACCTGTCCGCGAAAGACCTCGCACAGTTGGGTTTCTGCGCTGTGGCGTATCCGTGGACGTTGGTCGCTGCGCATTTGCGGGGGCTGCGCGAAGCCCTTGATGGGTTGAAGCGGAGCATGACTGTTGGAGCGCCACCGATGATACTGACATACGATCAAGTCTGTGAAGGTGTTGGGTTTAATGAATATTGGGTGAGCGTTCTCATTCATCCTTCTTCGCTTCAGGTGACTTGTGCTAATAACTGCTGATATTCACAGGACCTGGAGGAGAGATATAAATACGAGTGAGCATGGGGGTTTTCTCGTGGAGGTCAGATCATATTAAACCTTGTGATGAATGATTGTAGTTATAGTGTCTCAAGGCGTCGAGCAATACAAGACATATACGAATAAGGACGGAAATTCCTCTCGAGTCAACTCGGCATCCTTGACCCGGTGGAGCCAACCTACCGTTCCATTTTGGATATCCTACTCAACACAACCTCCTTTTGGTGGCCAAGCGAAATTCTGCAGGACCGTTGCATCGTTATATCCTCTCCAGCTTTTTATATCGAGCTCTAGTCGTATGACGACGAACGAATACACACTGATATATACCAGTCATCCCTAAAATCGGGATATTCATCGAAGACCTGGATGAAGCGACCAGACAACATCACAAGTTTGTACGAGTGCTGGATTATAACCGAGTTGAAACATGGCTTCGCGGCTGCGCGACGTGATATCAAACCATCAATCCCCCCGGATGAAACTGTAGATGCGCGCCATTGCATACAATGTTTCCGCTACGACATACCTGTCAGCCTCTGAACTCTGTCGATCATAATTAGGCGTAATTGTAAGGAAAGTAACGTTTAGCTAGCAAGCACTACTTCAGAATGGGGCAGTGTTGACACTAAAAAACTGAGCGGTGGTTGGGCGTTTGAACTAGCAGGGTTGGAAAAGATACTATACTAGTCTTGGGCTGGTCTCGAAATTAGTAGCACGGACCTCGTAGGTCCATTGCTTGATTTGTGAGTCAACGCCAGCAGCCTAGTCAAGATCTACTAGTAATCTTCCCAACTTGTCAAGATGCGAGGCTGGCAGTCTCTTTTACCTAGATCCGCATGAGTTGTTCGTTTTATCGGCGGTGCTTTGCTTGGTAACGTCAGGCAACGCAACGGGCGCCGAAATTAGACAAGGTGAACGAAGAATGCTGGTTTTTGGGCTGCTTAATTTCTCGACCCTAGCAATAATTGCGTATGGTAGTTAGTTACCTTGATAACGGGGATTGAGAATTGTAATTGGTTATAGTAATATATGTTTGTTCATCTCGCTGCTCCTTACAGTGTTGCAGAGCGCTAACACTGGAGGGAAAAGAAATGGGTGAGATTATGCCTGATTACCATGGACCATGGTAGAGCCCCTTTGATCTAGACCTTCATATCGAAGGCAAGCCGGCCATGTGGCTGGCCCTATCGATTCTTACCCGTGAATTGGTTATGGAAGAAATCCAAGCGCTGGGAGCTGTTACGACGCCTTGGACAGATGCCTGTTCCACTTCTGAGCTATCGGGAAGTCTTAATAATAGGCACGAAAATACGGGCTCCGTTGTTTAAGACACAAAATATAGTAAGGGCAACTGAGTAGGACGCACAGGCAATAAATGATTATAGGAATGTAGTTTTGCCATCGGTAATTTATTAGATCTATACTACCAAGCTGATCTAGCCCCAAGGTTCTTTGTTTCTAGCGTATTACCCGCCAGCTCGTCCAACAGTCAACTGAACAAACTAGTATCCAGCTAGTAATAATATTTCTGATGTTAGCACTAACTTATTGTAGCTAACCAACACCCAGTAAATGTCTCCTGAGCTATTTTCTAATCAGAACCGAGTCAAATCGCTCTCAAAGGATCCACCCGCATCGCCAGGCAAATACAGCCTTAGCACATAAATAGGCTGCGGCACACACCAAACTCTCACACAATGCGTAACGTCCACCCGCGCCTACCTTTCCCTTCCAAAGAACCCTAAAATACCTTCTCACTACCCCTCCACTCCACCACAATGGGCCAACAACCATCCGCACCCCGTCCAGGCACGCAGCTCCAAGTGATCGGCGGGGGCCTCTCCCGCACAGGAACTGCCTCTTTCAGCGCCGCCCTGGAGATCCTCCTCGACGGGCCCATCTACCACGGCGGCACCCAAACCACCATGGGTCCGCCCGTCGAGATGAAATCCTGGATCGAGATTCTGCGCGTCTGGCTCGTCGGCGACCGCACCACAGCTCTTTCTCTCATGCGGCGTCGCACCGAGGGCTACGCCGCCATCACAGACTCCCCTGCCTCGCACTTCGTCCCGGAACTAATCGAGCTGTATCCTGAGGCCAAGGTCATTGTGACCGTGCGGGACAGAGATGCATGGGTTAAGAGCATGGCGCAGATCAGCTCGTTGGCTACGATGTGGTTTTTGAGGGGGGTGTTGTTGCCGTTGCCTGGTATGTACTTTACACAGTATTTTTCAACTACGGGAACACGAAAACATGCGATAGATCGGAACGTTTTCTGACAAGAGTACCTTGATGTTAAGGAATGCGCCACTTCGTCACATACATCGAATGTCTCCAAGCACAGTGGGACACTCGCTACGATGGCTGTCGAGATAATACTTGGATTTATGATCGTCATATTGAGTGGTTGAAGGAGGTTGTTCCCGCTGATCGTTTGGTTTTCTTCAATGTCAAGGAAGGCTGGGAGCCGCTTTGTCGCGCGCTGGGGAAGGAGGTTCCTAAGGATATTCCGTTTCCGAGGGTTAATGACTCCCAGGCAATCAACCGAGTGGCTGAGTATCATATCAAGCGTGGGTTGCTGCGTTGGGCGGTGGCTTTTGCTGTTGTGGGTGTGCTTGGGGGATGGTGGTATTTGGCGTGATGCTTTGTGAGGTTTGTTGTGAAGTGCATACGCCATAAATGTAGTAGTATGAAATTGTTGATGGTATAAAATAGATGGTCGCCGTCGACTCTTTAGTATCAGATTGTTCGGTATTGGAGACCTTCCTACCGGTTATGAATTTTCGCTGGCTTTGAACGTGCAGAGATCCGGATCTAAGCACATGAATATCAAGGAAAATCGAGATAAGCTGCTTATGGCCTGAAGTTGAATTATCATTTCATAAACTGGGGTCCCTGAATATTAGGGACTGCCAACATGGATAGGTCCGATGGCCTACCCAAGATATCCCAACCTACTGTGGCTGTGTAGTTGGAGCATTGGGCTTTACTAGCAGCGCATAACGCCAGTATACGCAGACAACCATCGGGTTTCTAGCCAAATGCCGATATGGTCACTTTGTTCTTCCTGAGCCAGTCAATGCTTGCGGTCCGCAGTAATAGT
This sequence comes from Aspergillus niger, assembly GCF_000002855.4. Lineage (NCBI taxonomy): Eukaryota > Fungi > Ascomycota > Eurotiomycetes > Eurotiales > Aspergillaceae > Aspergillus > Aspergillus niger. Next base: position 1,284,633 of record NT_166527.1, on the reverse strand, counting down.
ATATCTAACTCTACCAGCTACAGGCTTTCAATATATATGATAGTTTAATGGCTCATAAGACAATTTGGTAAATGAAAGCGAGCCTTTATCTCGTCTAACGAAAAGCTCTATCATTACTTAGAGCCCACATACCAGAGGGAGAGAGAGGAGTGAGGGAGCGAGGGAGTGGGGGAGAGAATGAAAGAAAGGAAAGGGAATCATGGTACGTGAATATTCCATGCACGCAAATGTTCTAAGCCTGCTGGAGTGGACCAGAAACCCTGGAATGAGCACCTGAAAGGAATTTACACAGCGAACAGCAATGTAAGGAAAACAAAACAATGAATAAATAACTTAAGAAGACGAGAATATAACACGTACTTAAAGAAGCAAGGGCAATTCAGAAAGATGAGACAGAAAACGGACTAATATATATTGTGGAACATCTTTCTATCTGCGCTGGATGGATACGCTATACTATGAGTATTCTTATTACACTTTACAGCGCTTCGACATAGATAATATTAGTATTAACTGGGCTATCAGAACTTGTGAAGACTCAAAATTAAGTCAGATATTTGTTAATGACCCAAAATCTCGAACATACTAGAGTGATTTTTGTATTTGCGATCGCGATAGATGCCGCCTGACTGTCACCCACCATCTGCACTATATGCTAGATCCTAAGAGGGATTCTACTACCCTTGATAGTACGACCCCATCTAGAAACTAGTGCTGGAACATTTCTATCTTCCCACTGAGGGTAGTGAGGCGCATCATTTTGGGCCCTCCGGGTAGAGGTCATGGCGTCGAGGAAATACACCAAGCCTCAACACGGCCACTTCCAAAAATCGGCTGTAAATCATCGAACGGACACGGGCAAGGGTTCTCACTGACATGATGAATTCTAAGAGGGGACAGTTCCTTGGAAGGTCCACAAGTTTTAGAATTAGCCAGACCCTAAGTGGTCTTCCAGAGATTCGGGGTCTGGCATAAGATGGCTCCACTAACTACGCGACTCTTCTGCTACCCAGGAACAGGCACCAGCCAATTTGCTCTCGTCATCGTGAAATCTCCCCAATGGAGCCTCTGATATGAAACGGCAACTCTCTCCCTATCTGTGACCTCGACGGTCTTTTGACACGTCTATTCAAGGAGAAAACCCCGCTTGTAATAGACACCGCCATGGATAACCCTTCGCGAGAGTTCCCGCTCTTCCCTGCTGGCACGATGCTGCGACCAGACCTACATATGCGAAGAAAAAAGGACCTATTCTGGTTACCGATATTACATCAGTAATACTTAGCGAGGCAGGAACAGATGCAGGCAACGTGACATTGCTCTCTTGCGTGATTTGCTCCGAAAGCTACTCCAACAAAGGCTACGCAAGCATTCGTGCCAGTTGCTCCACGGGATTAATCAACTCCAATGCCTAATAGCTCGGCACTGATTGGAGGCGGGGAATTTGTGGGGTCGGAATTTGCAGATCCCGATTAGTTAGCCGCCGTACCTGCTGCCATCATGGGGGTTGCGGCAGCAGATATCACCGCATTGATTGTGTCCTCGCTGGGCAACTGCTTCAACCAAGTAAAATTCTTCGTGATTTGCCACTGCATGTAAGATGCTTTGCATAGTTCAGGGTTCAAACTATGGTAGCACATGAGGATTGGTATAGCCTGACTGTCGACTGTGTGCACCACACCCACACCTCTTCCTCTTTCCTACGATGCCAGCCCTGCTTCGCGTAGCCATGGATACATCTGTTACAGGAGACTTCGTTACCCATGCAGATCGGCTATCTATACGCCTTGGCATTGGCTTGGCGCCAATTCAGTATCTACCAGAGACTTGGCCAAGCAGCTGGAATAGCCAACAACAAGAGCTAGAGTTCTATCCATCTCGTTATGTGGATGCCTCGTGAACGCGTACACTGCGGCAAACAAACTGCCAGAGGCGGGAAACTCATACGCCCTAAGACCCAGCAAGCAACTCTCAGCGGCCATAGACTCTGCATGTGTTTAGATGACGATATGACTGGTGGATATATTGGGATCGAAGCATCGAAACATGAATGTGGGACGGGGTGACGCTCACCCCTTCTAGACCTCGAAGGTTCTCTCGTCGTCAATATCGGAGCGGCAGAAAACATATATAATGATCAGGGACTCCGAAACCTTGAGTCTATCGTCCAGAAACTCAAGTTCATTCTTCAGTTACCAGTTTTCACTCCTTAATACCCCTCTCAAGATGGTTCACTTTCTTTCGCCTTTGGCCATTAGCGTCGCCATACTGGCGTCTCTGGGACTCGGTCATCCCGGACACGATGTTAAGCAGGAAGCTGCTGAACGGGCTGAATTCCTCAAGCGTGCACCTGCGCAGTCTCGCAGCCTTGCCCAATGTGCCTCTACTCTCAAGGCCCGGGGGGGTTGAGGAGGGTAATGTCGCTCGTCGTGCGAATACCCTCCAGAACCTGCGTCGCGAGAGAGGACTGACCAGTGAGTATTGTGCCATAACTGCTATCTTGGACTTGACGCAGATTCCTTTTTCAATTTATTGTACGGCCAACTGACAGGTTAGACACCCAATACCTCAAGGCTCGTGATGTGGACTCCGTCCTCGATACCGATCACCATTCCAACTTGACCGGTGTCAACCCGTCAACCGATCCAAGTGTCCTCTTTGCATCCGGCGGCACCTGCATCGTCCAGCCCGAAGTGACTCAGGGCCCATACTGTAAGCTTCAAAATCCCCCCTTCAACCGAAATCAGCATCTGACAATGTGTTCTGCAGATATTGCCGGAGAGCTCATTCGTCGCAACGTGGTCGAGGGCCAGACCGGTGTGCCTTTGTTCATGGATATCCAGCTCATTGACACCAACACCTGCGAGCCACTGCCTAACATCTACACGGACATCTGGCATTGCAACGCAACTGTATGAGCCTCCCAAGTTGTTTCTTCATCATAGCTCAAGTACAAATTTCTAACCTCTCCCGCTCTTTGCGGAAAGTAGGGTGTCTACTCCGGTGTAGTCGCGAGCGGCAACGGCAACACGAACGACGAGAGCAACCTGAACACCACCTTCCTGCGTGGCGTCCAGCCCAGCGGAGACGACGGAGTCGTACGCTTCGAGTCGATCTTCCCGGGACATTACACTGGCCGTACGGTTCACATTCACGGTACGTACACATACACATTACCCCCCTTCCCTTTACCTCATCACTTCCTTGAAACACACCCTAACTAACAGAACCATCCCACAGTCGTGACCCACCCCGCCAACGAAACCAAGATCCTCCCCAACGGCACCATCGCCGGCGTGTACGACGGCCACTCCTCGCACGTGGGCCAAATCTTCTTCGACCAGGACCTGATCACTGAGGTCGAGAAGACCAGCCCCTACTCGAGCAACACCCAGAGCCTGACCGAGAACTCCGATGACAGCATTCTGGAAACCGAGGCAGACACGACTGATCCTCTCATGGAGTATGTCCTACTCGGTGACAGTGTTTCCGATGGTATCTTCGCTTGGATCTCGATCGGTGTGAATAGCTTGCGTGATGACTCCCTGTCTCCTGAGGGGTACTGGACTGAGGACGGTGGAGAGGTCAACGATGACTTTGAGATGAACATGGCTGGTATGGGAGATATTGCTGGGGCGGTACCGAGCTCCAGTGCTTCTGCTTCTGCTACAGCCTCTGCTTAGTGGTTGATGGTCGATTCGGTTTGGAGAGTGTATGTCTAGGGTTAGTGGATTGGCATTGGGTGCTTGGTCTTGTCAATGATGACGTCGGTGGTGTGTGATATATAAGGGGCCCTTCAACATTATAGCCTATGTAGGATAAGCATACTTACAGTTCCTAGCAAGTACTATATTGTCAAGATATACCGACCAACTTGCGCGGTTCCAGCATTTTCGGAAGGACAAAATATCTTTAGATTTGTTAATTCGGACATAGTTCCAACCCAGATAGTAAAAGCTAAAGTAGATGGCATAGTTTCTGCTACTGTGTTAGGATCGAATAGGCATTGCCTGAAGTCATCCCATCAGTCCTTCCCAGGACACTAATTCGTCAAACTCTGCTCCCACGCTGGCATAGATCGAGAAATAATATGGCCGTTTCCTAAAAATTGCCATATCAGAAGACCCCTTTCAGTTGAGCATTCGCGCTAGGGAGCATTCTATTAAGAAGATTGGCGACTCCAAGCTTTATCAGGCCATTTAGTACCCCCCAAATTCCTCTCTGTATTTATCGTCAGCGAGTAGTAGCATCTTCCTGTATTCTCATATTTCGTCCAACCGCAATACTTAACAGAGCGCGGCGAGCGAGCTTTATCCCACCCTGTAAAGCTTGAGCCACCATCATGGAATATTTGTCGAGCAAGACCATCAATGTCCTTGTGCGGACACGCCATAAGAGATCGCAAGCTCTTGGAAAGAAATTCGCCTGTTGTATAAATACGATAGGAATTGTACAGATAAAGCTCCCAGCCGTCATCATCATACAAAATATCTGTCTGAATTTTGACCTTAAACAAAGGGTTTCCGTTAAACACGCAGAAATGTTGGAGATCATTCTGTAGCTTTCGACTGCTAGGATGGCTAAGAGATTTCTTTTTGTCGAGACGCACCAGCCTCTTTTCTTTTTTGCACAACTGTATCAAGTGCAGTTTATCAACGAACGTGATTCTGGTACACGGGCAAATCTCAACTTCACCGGCATATGGCATACAGAGAAGACTGCCGCTTTGAAAGGAACATCTACTGCAACATTTCGTTCGCTTCCTACGCGTATCCTTGAAATCCCGGAGAGCCTGCCAGGTAGAATCTGGGTGAAGAACTTGACAGTCGCGGCAGTATCTCCAATGGGCGCTCTCGAGGCGAAGCAGGAACTGTAGTCTGGGTTGTTGCTTGATCTCGGTGTATATTGTTTTTCGCTTTTCGATGGGGAGTAGCTGATGAAGCTGGATTTTCTGCTCCTCAAAGTAGGCCTTGAGACGGCATAAATTATATCTGCAGCTTAGTCCGAAGCAGATCAGATCTGGGGTGGAGAGGAATTCGAATATCTTTTCAACCACCTCCGGAGGGAGGACACTAAATGAAGCTCTGTGTTTCAGATGGAGGTTTGTCAACATGGATTGCATAGTGTTGTTGAAAGTCCTCATGATTTGAGGTTTGGGGGCCCTTCTGTGATTTGGTAACTGTTGGGACATATCCCTCCGTCGACTGATGGGATAGGCGCGAGGCTTCATCTTTTGGGCAATAAATATAATAAAGTGAATACTGAAACGTTGAAAGGCTGGGTGAATGAAGAGGGGGGAGGAAGGGAAAAATTCTTCATCTGCAGTCATCACAAGGTCCAGAGAACATATGTCGACAACATGACGCGGGTGATGAGATGGAGGCGCAAGCACCGGATCAGCTTGCCGTCTGTGGACGTCGGTTGGTTCTAAACCTCGAGCACTGGCTAACCTACCGTAATCCATCAATCTTACACTGTATTTCAGCTCACAGTGTAACATAGTTCTAGAATAGAAAAAAGGGATGAAATATTACCTTATAACTTAGTGTTTGGGGCCGACAGATGGATAGCCTGATATCGTATTAATGAAGGTCAGGTGAAAGGATCCCTAAGGCGGTGTATTAAGCCCTTAGCAGGTAGAGATGCTCCGATCAGGTGCCTAGCTACGATGGATGTTCGGATACCTTTTTGATGGCTAGAAAGCAAGCCGATCTGAGGCCTTCTCTACCGGTTCGAGCAGTGAAGCTCAAGTAATGATTATGGATGTAGCTAGAGGTACATTCCAACCCCCTAAAACATTTCCCAACCGTAAAATGAACATTTCCCATCCCAATAACACCATTAAATTTGGCATTGTAGTCCTTTTGAACGTTTATATACTATTCACAGTATAAGTCTGGCACATACGACCACAGGGTGTGGAAAATAGGGCTTCCCGTCCGCTCAGCCGTACTCAAGCCACACGCCGGGAGGTTAGTAGTTGGGTGGGTGACCACCAGCGAATCCCTTCTGTTGTATGTAGACTTTTCTTTTTTGGACTCTTATTATACAGTATTTATGTTTAGTGAATATGTTCAAACATTTTCTGGTTTTACGATGCGTCCCTCAGCGACAAGCCTTATTGTAGAGACTTTCAGGCTTTCATCGGGGACTCTATTGAGGCTCTGATTGACTCTGGTCGACAGAAAGTAAGGAAGATGTTAGGTACACCATGTTAATTCTTGCTGTTCAAGGAAGTGGTTTAACACCGGCGGCGCATGAAGACATTGGAAAAATCAGGCCAGTCCAGTTAAACTTCCAGATACCCACTTTCGAGGATTTCACGCACTGTAAGGCGCGCATTTGGATCTGGGTTAAGAACTTCCACCAGAAATTGGATATCTTCACCCGAAACACCTTTCTCAATCATGGTGTTAGCCCACATGTATGCCTCTTCCGGCTGTGGAGTAGGCAAAAATTTGGCGCATTGCTCATCCTCAGCGTAGAATGGCACAGAGGACAAGTCGAAATCAATTGCAAGCTGATCACGGATGACATTCCCCTTCTCTGCTAGGGTACCGGTCTGAATTGAATCGTACATCCCCGGTGACTTGAAGTCCACCTGTGCTTGAAGCAATTGCGCCAACTGTAGATCATCTTAGTAGTGATCGCAACATAGACGAAAAGTTTGTCTTTCTGCCGAGATTACTAACTATTACTCCCCAGGACCAAACATCTGTACTCGAAGACCATGGTTTTCCAAAGTGAACTTCAGGACTTCGATATGTGAGAGAAGTGATCTCTCGGGTAGATGGTTTGCTAACTATAAGGGTTGTCAGACATACTGATGCAAAAGAGACTCGATGAACAAACCCCAAGGCAAAAAAAAAAAAAAAAAGTCACATACTAGAACCACAATCTGCAAGTCTGACAACCAGATCGCGGACATTCTCATTCGGCTTCGAGGGATCAAAACCCCCAAGTGCAACATTCTCGATTTCAAATCTTGGAACATGCCATTGTTAGCTTTCGATTGCTGTCTGTCGGGTCTCTGTGATGTTTATTCTTACCAGTGTAAACCAGGCCTTTCATATGCACTGTAAATATGCCGAGAAGGACGCCCTTCATTATCCATTTGATTTCTTTCGTAGTAAACGGCCTCACATTTCGAGCATCCCAGAGCGAGTCCGTAAATGCTTCAAGGACCATCATCAGGCCACTAGGCTCCGACTCAGGGACATAGTCAACGAGCTTTCGGATCATGGGATCCTTTGCAAAAAGCCTTTGCATCTCCAGTTCATGCTTGAAAGCAGAGAGAGCACCGGACCAGGATTCTTCATTTTGATCTGCTAATGGCCGTTTCATAATGTACTCAGCGTCGGGTTTAGAATCGTCAAGTCCCAACCATACATTGCAACTTTTGCCGCGTACTGTTCCAAGGGGCCGGACAAGCCGGTACCGTCTTCCCGCTTCACCCTGGCAGATCAACCCAGCGGATGCCATGCTGGAAACTGGTGCAGAGAATTTTGATGTACAGATTTGGTAAAAATGTGAAAGGCTTGGTTGTAGGATGCGCGGTGGGCGATGAAGAAAACATGGGCGCCCTGCCTTCATCTCGGCGCGTATGTGACTGATTCTAAGACGACGTAGTTGCAACGCGAGTGTTCGTTCCATAGCCGCCGCTGCCGCCGACCGCGCTTTTTGTATGGCTCGCTTCCGTAAGTTTTCGTACTAACTGCTGTTTTTGTTTTTGCTTGTGCCTCCCTATTTTATCGGTAATTTGACGAGCTTGTACCAATCTGCGCGTTCAAGACTTAGTACCTCACGAGAGTTTTGAAATAGTAAAAGGTGTGACTCTGTGGTGCTAAATCGCTATAGGTAGAGACAGGTGGATGTACGGAATTCACATAGATCTACACCCAGGCCACTCATTACACCCGTAATTTGACCCAAAGCCAAATACTGTGCGTTACATCAACGGTTCAAGACTTCATAAACACTTGATCGACTAGGCACTGGATTACTTAAAGACGGTATATGAGCGAGGGTCAAAGCTGTATTGTGGTATACCAAGGAAGGTCCTGGTCTGCAAGCCTTCTATCTCAGGGTGTCCCAAGTCCTAAGACTGCGATACATCCTACGAGATTATATCAACGGCGTTTAAATGACGGTGCTCCTACTGAAGGAATACATTAGCATATCCCGGTGGGTGCTAGACATCGAGAAACCTAAGACAACGGCAGTGGCAGGCTCGTCCGTAATAAGAGGGGAGGTAGGGACGGGGGAAGAATGGGAGGGAGACACAAGCCTATGTGTGTGTGCGGGAGGGGAGCATCATTACAAGCTATACAGGTGGATTATGCATACCAACTGCACAGGTTACTGCAGAGGCCAGCTACACCATTCCGAGGGCCAAGTCTTGGGCTCCCGAATTGATGGCCAGATAGACTCGAAAATCTCGCTATCTTCACTCCTTATCATAACTTCCTGATCATGACTGGACTTGAGCCGGTTTTCCAACTGCAATCTACCATCTCCGAGCCACTCGACCTGCCATGCACCCGCCATCTTGTGACTAATTTCCCCTGCAGTGACTGGTAGACGGTGACCGATGCCCGTGCGCACCCTCGACTTTCCGAACTTGCCAAGGAGCGGATGTATGCGGAGCAGCTGCAGACAACTACCCATCCGCTGGCTCTGCGGGCCCGTTCGGATGCGATTAAAAATTGCCTTGGCCAGCGATTCATCGATGGCTGAGTTGATCATGCAGTCCCGGATGGTCCATTTGGGGATCTGGCGGGAGCGGTATGGGAAGAGCTCTTCTTCGTATGCGCTCAGCTCCCGCGGCGGAACCGGCGTCCTGTCGTCGGCCTTACTTGCCGCTAGGCAGCTGAGGACGAGATCCAACGACTGTAGCGCTGGGAACAGCGCCAGAGCATCGTAGGCTCGCGCCTCAATGGGGTGGCCTCTGTGTCGCTGCACGCCGATCCACAGCGTCCGCAGGGAAGGGCAGCGGGCTGCAATGCGGGCAATGACAGCTGGGCGAAAAATGGGAGCAATATATCCTTTATGTGAGAGCTTAATCGCCTTGTCTATTGGTTGGAACTGTGCGCGCTTGTAGTGCAGCTTCAACTCGGTCAGGGTTGGGCCGTGTCGGTCCAGAACGGCGGTGGGAAGTATCGCCGGGTCGTATCTTCCCAGGAGACAGAGGTATTCTAATGGTGGGAGAGCGTCAAACATCCCCTTCACTGCTGGTGGCCAGGATGGAGAGCCTTTTGGTGGGTTGAGGCTAAGTGTTAACCGCTTCAATGCTCGGAAGGCCTGCAGTTCCGTGATGGCCGTCAATGCGGTTATTTCCTCAATTGTACCCGCCGCCCACGCAGTGAGATAACCCAGATCAGTAATCTGGGACCACCTTTCCACCTGCTTCGCAGTCATCTTTGTGACCAATGGCAATGACAATATCTCCAACTTCGCGCGCGGAGCCTCAGCGACTTCGCTCTCTGGCGGCTGGAATGGGGGCCAGCGTGTATATACCGAGGATGTCCTATGCAAGGTTTTGACACTGATCTGAAATGATAAATGCTTTATATGCCGCGCTTGATGGAGAAGGTCCCGCAGAACGCGATCAGGATCCTCTCTAAAGGCCCTCATGTGCCTATCATCATGGCAAATGACCGTAACGTCATGTAGCACAGGGGATTGAAGCCATTTGGCCCGCGCCTGAATCCAGCCAGGACTAAACCGACGAAGAGGGAATACAGACACACGACAGTAGGGATGCACCTCCGCGACGACATCCAGAAGCTCAGCATAATCTGCAAAAGCCAGGATCTTCAAATTCTGCAGACATGGCAGCCGCTTCACCAGGACGATGGATGGGGTCCAATCACCTTTGAATTCACACAATAGTGGAACCTTGACATCTTCAGGAAGGCTTTCTTCGAGATAATCGCCTATGCTCTCGTCCGAGACCGGCAGACTGACGGGAGAGCTTCGGGCAAGAAGTGTCAGATGTCTAACATGCGGCAAGATTCGGCTGGCGTCCAGCAGCTGGAGTACACGAATTTGGGGCTCGTGGGATTTGAAGGATACTGTGATGCTTTTATAGAGACGGGGCGCGACAATCTGACTCCACTCACGGTTGACCTGTGATAAGGCTCGCAGGGCTTCCCGCGACACGTCGCCCACCTAGGCCCCGGGATCAGCAAATCTCAAAACGCGGATAGTAGCACTCTTACTGCACCTGCCACGTAAAGCTTCAGCTCTGGTGGCAGACTGTCCATGGCTCTTAGTTAAGATAAGCCACAGGCGATGAATTTGATGGAGGGGACCAACATGGCAATAAGAATCACATATGTGAGTCACATGAATCACGGGCGTGGAATCATGATCCGGCCTGTCCACTTCACCGTAAGCACTAGTTTTCAGGTATCTTGTCTCCCAACTAGTCTACTGCGCCGAAAAGCAGACCCAGGCCGGTTCAGAGAGCTCGTGTGTCGAAAGAGAATATTTGTCAAAATCCATCCTTTTGTAACCACACCTGAAGAAGCAGCGATATCGTGCTATGGAAGGTAGACACTTTCATAATGAGTCTAGACAATATCACTCTTAAAACAACAAGTTGGGTCGTTGAAAAAAAAAAAAGAAAAAAGAAAAGAAAAGAAAAGAAAAAAGAAAAGAGAAAAAAAAGAAAAGAAAAAAGAAAAAGAAGAAAAAGAAAAAAAAACAAGAAAGCGTTGCAATAATACGATCAGAGAGGCCCTACATACAGCGATGTCACGGTGGACACGACGTTAGTGATATAGGCTGTAATATATGTCGTCAGTAGATCGCATGGAATCACTTTATCATTCAAAAATACGAATTCAGAGGCTATGCTTACTACATTCTATAATGACTCATAAGGCGGATAAGGAGGAGACAAGGAAAAACGCTATTTGCAGTGTGATACGGGCTACAATTAGCCTACAATGCCCAAGGCCTGGATGTGTTAACTCCAACGACACGGCACCACCATACTCTCCACTTTCACATACAACGCTAACGCTCTAGAGACATTTATTTGTCTGATTCAACACACGTTCTTCATATCCCAATTCAAGGGCCCAAAAGAGTTGGTTTGTCTATACTGGCATCTTCTTGGGCGAGGAGGAGCTCCATGTGGGTCCCGGAGGAGCTCCGTGCACTAATAGTATAAGCTCGGTTATTGTGCTATCTGGTTCTTGATAAGGCTCAACTGACCACTCCGACCTTCTTTATGAGCGAATAAAGGAAACATCTATTTCACCTCTAGGTTATCAGTAGATATACCCACCAGCCCTCGTGATCTGTTAATCCCATACAATGTCCACAAACGACATCCGAGGCCGACTTGCCCTAATAACCGGTGCCTCCGGAGGGTCAGTTTTCTCCTCCAATCAATCCCTGGGAATCTAGTCCTCCAATTGGCCCCAAATTGAATCACCAGAACTAATAAGCCTCTAACTATCAGCATCGGCTCCGCCTGCGCCCACAAGCTCGCCGAAAATGGCGCCCACCTAGCCCTCACTTACTCCACCAATCTTGCCGCGATACAATCCCTCCACGCAGATCTGCAATCTCGCCATCCTGATCTTCGCATTTCCACCCACAAAGTCGACCTCCGCTCCGCTACCGACATCACCTTATTATTCGACCAAATCATTGCCCAACATGATGGCCACAGCCCCGACATCCTCATCTCCAACGCAGGCACTGGCAAACGAATCACCAATATCTGGGACATCGACCTATCAGACTTCGACGACATGATCACTACTAATCTCCGCGCATCATTCATCCTAGTCAAGGGCGTGGTCGAACACATGAAGGCGCAACGTTGGGGCCGTATTGTTTTTATGTCGTCTATTGCCGCTTATGGGGGTGGTATTAATGGGTGCCGTAAGTTAATCCCTATCAATTCTACTTAACATATGCGTATAGGGAAAACGAACATTACTAATAGTGATTATATGATATATAGATTATGCAGCTTCCAAAGGTGGCCTCACCGGCATGATGAAGAATCTTGCTACCAGACTATCTGAGTATAATATCAGCGTGAATGATGTCGCTCCCGCAATGATTGGGGATACGGGGATGATACCGAATGCCGAGGCTGTGCCGGAGGTGGTGAAGGGGATCCCGTTGGGGAGGCTGGGGACACCGGAGGAGACGGCCAACGTGGTTCTGATGTTGGTGACCACGGGGTATATGACGGGGCAGAGTCTTTTGCTGGCGGGAGGGTTGAGATGAAATTCCTGCTTGGTTGGCTGAATTTTTCCCAGATATAGTTCAAGAACTGGGTTGACAATGGAAGGAGAGGTTGGTTTTAGAGAGGTGTGGGTGCGTAGAATTCTGCAGAAATTGTTTCTTTATTTAGTAGCTGGATGCATTATCGCAACCGAAACTACTATGGAAAGTGATTGTGTTAGAACAGTATCCCAGGTGTGACAGTGCTAACAATGAGTGCTATAAGTAAAATATATAGTAATAAAGAATTACCTTACGCACCTAAAATGTAGGTATTCCAGTGGGGCTCAAAAACAAATGCGAGCGCTAAACTAGAGAATAAATTCATTTGCATACAGGCTGTTAACATCTGATTCTACATCCACAACCACCGCAGTATCTGCTGTCTGCTGACCCATTAAACAGGCAGGACAACCTTGACTCCCATGTATTCTCGCTGGTGCATGATCTTTCCATCAATGAGCACCTGATCAGCTCCAAGTCTATTGCGCACTGTATCCGTTGGGTCTGTGACAGTGGAAATCTGGATCTCGCGCCATTCACGGTTCGTCGGGACCAGCTGTCCCTGGGATGTGAGTCTTCTGAATTCCCTGTAGACGCCTTGTTCCTCAACGCATCCTTCGCGCTGGATAAGGGGAGAATCTAGGAATTATCAGCACACATGTAATTTTTTTTTTTTTTCTTCTTCATTTCGATTCAGGCACTTACCATATGCGGGCGCCATCCTTAAATCACCAACTGAACTGTTGAACAGCACCAACGACAGCCGCTCTTCATTCAACTGATCCACAGGTGGCTTATACACGCGATGGCGTGTTGCCTTGAAGTGTCCTCCGGACACAATTTCCAAAGTGTCCCCGATGTTGATAACCAACGCACCGGGCTTGTACGGCACATAATACCATTGTTCATCACGGCCCCAGATCTGAAGGCACGAGATGGGAACAGAGAACAACAACGTGGTCAAGCCGAAGTCGGTGTGTCCATGCATGCGCAGACCCTTCGAAGCCTCCTCGGTTTGCTTCTGCACAGGTCGGAAAAGAGCATGTCGGAAGTAGCCTTCTCCGGTTGGGCTACCATGAGACTGGACATTGTTCCAGAGGTAGTCATCCGGTAGCTCGAGAACGCGGGAAAAGAGTGTCAGCAGTCGTCGGTTGACCGACTGTGTCAAGTAGTTACAGAAGGCCTCAATCTCGTCCATGAACGGATGCAGGCATGTGGGAACTCGGTTGATGTCTTCCCAGTCCGGCTTGTACCAGTTGAATTGCTCAATTCCGTCTGCGGGGCCACGATTGCGCTGTCCATCGATGGTTAGTTGCTAAGTCTTCTAGAGGATATGTGGTTGTATCCTACCTTGAATCCGTAAGGGTGCTTGTATCCGGACCAGACACCTGTGTCAGGGTGGAATAGCAGACGCTCCTTGTCTTCCTCACTGATGTTGTTGTAGAGATACTGTGCGAGGGCGAACTGGCGGTGGAGCTGGAAGTGGTATTTATTAGGGTCCGGCTTTGTCACTATTGGGGGTTTCAACTCACCTGTTCCAAGGAAACGCCGTAGTTCTCGAGGAAGAGGAAGCCGTCGTCGCGGATGGCAATCTTAACCTGTTGGATCAAATGATCCACCACTGCTGGGTCTTCTGAGTCGAGCAGCGAAAGGTCAATCGATTTGAGCTGAGCAAAATTGTGCTTTTCTTTTGTCACAGGAGGAGGAACCCATTCTGGCACAGATGGCTTCCCAGGGAGGTCAGCCGAAGGAGGATTGAATGGAGCTGTGGGTGCCATGGTGGTGTTTAGAGAATGGAGAATAATATTGTCTGATCAGTGATATGCGGTGACAGTGATATAGCTAATTGATATCTCTCGTTCTTCTATTCTGCTTTGAAGACTGATTATATACACGTTCCAAGTGACGCTCTATCGACGTCCGCAATGCCCAGAACACACCAAATCATGTGGTATGGTTCAGGGGAGCTCTTCTGGCAGAGGAGCCCATCCCTCCGGAGCAGCAATGGAAATGAAACAATGACATGGTGAAGGCTTATCGAAGCTCGCATTTTCCTGCTCCTGACCACACCCTCCTCCCTCAACAGCCTCGCTATCTTAGCGTATCCGATAGGGTTGCCTTTCGCATCACCGAAGGTGGTTAGTACATGCCGATCAACCAGGCTAGTCAGGTATAACCGCGATAACGATAAGGGAGGAGCTCCTCCCACAGCAGCCGGATTGTAGGCTTGGCATCGCCGTCACGAGAAATGCCGCAGCAAATGGACTGGGAAAGAAGTCATTTAAAGGGGGGTTTCAAGGGCGTTGGCATCCCATATTCAGACCACAATCTCTAATCTCAAAGTTCTGACGATCACCACATTTGTCAATCCAATCACAATGTCGCGCCAACTTATCTCGAGCGAGAAATTCCCTCCTAAGCCTCACAACTGTGAGTAGACCTTCCGAGTTGTGCATCAGAAGAGGGATTTGACTAACTTGTATCTGCAGGCCCCGCGGTCAAGGTTCCCGGACTCGTCTTCTGTGCCGGTCAGACAGCCACTGGAGAGATCAAGCAAGCCACAGTAAGCCTTCACCGCACAGCATTCTCTTAGTGCAGAGTCCATTCATCTAACTATCTTGACAGCGAACTGTACTCCAAAATCTTAAGGAGGTGCTTGAGCTGTCTGGATCCTCGCTCGAGCAAGTAGTCAAGTACAATGTGTATCTTGCAGACATGAAGGACTTTGCTGCCATGAATGAGGTATATATCGATTTCCTGCCCAAGCCAATGCCTTCTCGGTCGTGTCTGCAGGCAGTTCCTCCGGGTGATGGAACGGTTATTGAGATTGAATGCATTGCGCAGGCCTGAGACACTGGATTGTTCGGGAAGGATTATCAACGAAGAAAATAAATGTTTATGATATTTCAAAAAGAATTATTTTGGTCATCAGACAACTTTCATGCTTCAGCACTAATTGGGGCTGTAACCGGCTGCATTGGTATGTGATGGCTATTGCTTGGGAGCTGTGACTCGAAAGTCGTCCAAGGTTCCCGTAGTGACGTGTAAATGCAATCAGAGCCCTGAAGAGCCCATGTACAAAGCCCACAAGCATATAGTAGAAACTGAGGCTCGCAAGTGAGTCGGTCATGATGTGTAGTCGAGCAGGAAAGCGCGAGAAGTCACACTTGTGTCAGGTGATTTCGTGATCCACGATGGGTCTCCCTCTCCTCTCTCTCTCTCTCTCTCTCTCTGTAGATCTTTACTTCATCCCCTCGCCTATTTTCCATGCCATGCCATCATCAACTCATTGGCATTTGTCAGTTCCATCTCTATTCAATCATGGCTATAACCGGTACAGCTCATAAGCCATGCTACAGCAGAGAAAACCTTCAATACGAATAGATGCTCTCAATATTCTTAGTTCGTCAAAATTAAAACTTCTTCTATTCTATACAATCTACCCTGCCTATGATCGTGCTACCTCAAACTCTGCCATATACCAGTTCTGAATAGCTTTGGTGTCGCCTGTGATAGCGACCGTGTCGTATGTCTTCCTGGCCTCCTTTGCCAAGCTCCCATTGTTGACCATTCTCCCTGCCCACTTGCCATGCTTCCTTGCCGACGCAACAATCTTTTCAACCGCAGCAACAAACTCCGGCTCATCTCCCCGTGCAGGGACGTATCCGAGGAGAGACTGCGCCAAGTCATTGGGCCCGATGAAGACAAGATCCACCCCTGGTACGGCACAGATTGCGTCGACATTCTCCACACCAGCACGGGTCTCAATTTGAATCATAGTAATGATGGTCTCGTTGGCCGACTTCATATACTCGGGGGTAGTCAGGCCGTGGCCAATGGCAGGAAAAGCGGACCCTTGCCCTCGCAGTCCCTGTGGTGGGAATTTGGCAGAAGCGACCACTTGGAATGCCTCTTCGGCAGTATTGATTTGAGGGACCATGATGCCATGCGCACCCGTATCAAGCGCACGTTTGACAATATCATGAGTGGGACCGCGAATACGGATGATTGGGGATACACCCAGGGAGGAAATGGCTGCGACAGAGTTGTGCATGGCATCGTCGGAGATATGACCATGCTCGCAATCGATAATGATGCCGTCCACCCCAGTTAGGGCGACGATTTGGGCCATGCGCACGGAAGGAAGGGCCATGAAAGTCATTAACGGATATTCTCCGGCTTTGATCTTATTGAGAAGCCGGAGCCGAGGGTTGGAGATCTCGGTTGTGAGAGGAGTGGGGTAGGTCTTCGTGTAAGTCATCGTGTCGGTGGTGTCAGGAGGACGTTGAGATAGGCAATGACGGCTCTTACTGGACTCGCCGACATTGTCAGTTAAGTAGTTGGCCTACTACAGGGATTTTGATGGTGTTCAAGATGATTCACCAATGCGGGGCGTTGATCGGGAGGAGTGTTTAGCGTTCCGGGAGGAGCTCCGCCGATCCATCTCAACTCCTCTTCCTCCTCCACTCCTCCTTGGAAGGTTTGACACACGGGTTGAGCTGCGCTCCCACGGGGGATAAAAGATAAGGTTAGTGCGCTCCTCCCCCCTTATCTACCCGGCGCTTGATTGCCAGCGAATCAGTGACTCACCATCGTTCGTAACAGACTCCACATCAATAGCCGGTCGGCATTACCCAGATGTCATGGGAAACGGCGGCCTGTCCAATCAAGATAACATGATATACACCTTTGATGTTCCTTAATATCTTGGCCAATCTCCCCCTGGGGCAACAGCTTGTAGGTGCCTTTCCAAGCCTCCATTCCTGCTGTTATGGATCTCAAAAAACGCCCCTCGTCCATTAAGTCGGAGGGTAATATCTCCTCTGCAGAAGGACAGGTCAATGATGTCGTTGGTGATGCGTATGAGCGGATGCCAGAGTCGCTACGCAGTCTCAGCGAAGATGAGCGCCAACGCCTCAATCGGAGAATCGTCCGCAAGGTAGACCTCATGGTTCTGCCTACCATTGGCATCTTATACATTCTGAACTACATCGATCGTCAAAACCTTGCTTCGGCCAAGCTGCAGGGCATCATGGAAGATCTCCAAATGTCAACCGAGCAATTCGCCACAGCCGTCTCAATTCTCTTCGTCGGCTATCTGCCCTTCCAGATTCCCAGCAACCTCCTCATTACCAAGATTTCCCGGCCAGGTATGTACATCTGTCTTGCTGTCTCCATCTGGGGCTGCATTTCAGCTGCAACCGCGGCTGTTCATAACTACGGCCAATTGCTCGCCGTGCGTGCAGTTCTTGGTATCGCCGAAGCCGTCTTCTTCCCGGGTGCAATCTATTACCTCTCAGCCTGGTACACCAAAGCCGAGCTGGGCAAGCGGATAGCCGGTCTCTACATTGCCCAACAAGTCGGCAACGCCTTTGGTGGACTCTTCGCCGCTGCCATTCTTCAATTGGACGGTGTCCATAACATCGCTGGTTGGCAATGGCTCTTCATCATCGAAGGAAGCGCCACAGTCGGCATCGGCATAATCTGCGCTTTAATAATGCCTGAATTTCCCCACAATAGTCGCATCCTCTCCCCGATTGAGCGGGACTTCGCTGTCTGGCGCATCGAATCCGAAGCCGGAGCCGCCGAGGGCACAGAGAACGAACCTATCCTTCGCGGATTCATCAAAGCCCTCTCCGACCCTAAACTCCTTCTTTTGATCTTCTCGAACATGCTCTCTCAGACCCAAGGTTCCATCGCCAATTATTTCCCCACCTTGATCGGCTCCCTCGGCTTCTCTTCCAACACCATCAGCCTCCTCCTCACCGCACCGCCCTACATCCTCGCAGGCATAATCTACTATTTCATCATGTTCTACTCGGATCGCTACAACACCATCTATCCTCTCATTCTGGGCTGCGTCTCCATCTCCATCGTGATGTACATCATTCTCATGTCGACTTTGAACATTGGCGCACGATACTTTGCCATGATGATCCTCCCGTTCGCCTCGGTTGGTCCACAGCTTCTCCTCTACAAAACTATCAACTTGCATCTGGCCCGTCCAGTGTCTAAGCGCGCTGCTGCTTCGGCTCTGGTGAATGCCATTGGCGGTACGTCGAACATCTGGGCGTCGTATTTATACTACGATGGTCCGCACTTCTATGCGGCTTTTGGAACACTCATGGGCGCGGCATTCCTCTTGGCTGCTACGGTGACGGTGTATCGTTGGTGCGTACGCCGCGAGAATAAGTATCTCGACTCTGGTGATCCAGACTTGATCGGCAAGGTAGTCAAGAGAGGTGTTACAGAAGAGATGGTGCAGCTCCGGTGGCGATACGAGATGTACTGATTCCTACACGTAATACTCTGCAAATAGCCTTGATATAATCAGAATATGTAGTAGCCACACACATTGATAAATAAAACATCTTTACAGTACACACACACACAACAGCAGTCAATCTAAACCCCCCAAACACCCCAAAACCAACCTCCCAATAACCCACCTCTCCCTCCTAGCAAACACCCTCCTAGCCCACTCCACCGCACCGCGCACATCCCCATCCCCCACTCCCACCACCCCCATCGCCCCCGGCACACCCCCTCTAACCAACTGCCACGCGACCAAAAACGCCTTATACGCATACAGTGTCACCCACGGCGCCTCTCCCTCCACATCCCCCTCCTCTAAATAGGTCAGAAACCAATCCACATGCGGCTGGAACGCCTTCGCTGTCTCCTCACAGAGGAACTCACACGCCGAAGGCGCCAACTCCGTCGCCTGCTGGAGCATGGTGTCGATACTGGCTTTGACGATGCCACCTGTGTGGCTGGGAGACCACATCTGTAGCTCGATCATGGCTGTTTGCCAGGTTGCGGTGGTGTGGGCGGATTTAGCGTTATAGGTAGTAGAGGGCGTCGGTGTTGGTGTTGGTGATGGGGAAAGAAACACTCCCAAAGACAGGAGAGACGACCGTAGAGCGGAGAACCGTTCCATGCTCAGCATGCCGGTCATGGTAGACCAGCCGGAGATTTCGCGCGCGCTGGAGATCAGGAAGTGGGTGATGTTGATGGCGCCGTAGGGGTCGAAGGGGGGGATCGATGATGTGGAATCTGTAGATGAGGAGAGGAAGTGCCGGACTGCGTCGTCGTAGCGCATACTGGTTGGGTGTTTATGATGTTGTTGTTGGGAGATGAGTTGGAGATGGGCCCATTGGGCGGCGGAGGGGGCGGTCCAGTGGGTTTCTGGACAGGGCAGATCGTGTTTGATTTCGAGGTGGGAGATGGCGCGTGGGATGGAGAGGAGTTGGTACCAGAGTGCGTCGATTTGGTGAACGGCGAAGAGGGTCCGTTTGTGGGATTCGGCTTTGATGAATTCTTTCCACAGGGAGTCGAGGTCCAAGGTGTGTGCACATTCGGTGGTTATGGGCTGCATGAGGCCTGTGGAGCGCGCGAGGGATATCATGGTCGCGTGCATTTGGAGGCCTTGGATCGAGTCGGAGCCGCAGAGGTACATCATGGCGCAGATTTGGAGGAGGAGGTAGGTTTGCACTAGGGAGAGGTGGTCGGTGATGGTAGAGTTAGGGTGGTTGCTGGAGGAGAGGCTGGAGCGGGCGCGGAGGTAGCAGCGGGTGGAGAGGCTTGTGCCCGTGCCCGTGCGGGCATCGCATTCCGGGTCTTCGCCGTATTGGTATGAGAGGGAGAGCATGGCGAGGAGGAGGTGGGAGGGTATGGCACTGGGGTCGAATGTTGGGTGGTGTAGAAATGGAAGAAAGTGCGAGACATGGGTGAAGAATAAGCTGCAGCCCTCGCGGATTTGTGAGGCGGAAGGAAACCAGCTGTTTTGGGGCTGGGTGCTCTCGGGCGCAATAGGGATAACAGAGAGATCTTTGGGAAAGCTGAGGTCGCCGAGGTCAATGTCCGACGGAGACTGTAGATTGGATATCGCGAGCGGCTGGGTGCTGAGTTGATCGGTTGGTTGGGGAAGTGATGTTTCGCGTAACAGGCTACGCTCCAGTTCTAACGCATCTAGCAAACGAGACTCGTCCATTGGTATATGTTGCGTCGGATTACCTGGAACAGACTGGATACGATCGCTGTTTTCTATGGGTGATGTGCTGGACGCAGTGCTGGTTCCTCCTGCATCTGGGTCATGTCCATCCTCGTAGTGTATTTGCGAAAGATCAGACGTCCAACAAGACCTATCTAACTGCAGGTCATCGACATTCTGCAGTTGCCCACGATGCTGGCCAGTATCCTGGCATAGGGTAGCATAGCTATCCCTTTGCTTTGGCCTCTTCGTCGCTCGTCTTTGCTCGTGCTCTGCATGTTTCCTCTTCATATGGCGATGGCGCAAGTCCGGACGCGAAAAGGTAGCCTGGCACAAGTCACACGGCAAGGTGATTTCCTTTCGAGAGCGGGAATGAAGTGCTGCGTGTCGTTTGAGGTTCTCATGTCGAGTGAAACGGCGTAGACAAACCATGCATTGGAATGGCTGGTAGGAAGTCATGGCTGCGTGGGTGTGGATGATATCCGCCATAAGGAGAAGCTGAGGATGAAGAAGAACAGAGAGGGGCACGGCAGACGGAACAAATGAGCAATTCCGGGGCGCATAGTACTACCCCACCCCCGCAATTTGTCTAGTCGATCCTTCGGTTCGCAGGTGACGGGTGGTTGGTTGCCCTCCGCACGCTTGGACTGTGTGACAGTTGGATAGCATTCGGCTATGGGAAATAATATTCTGGTCATAAGTGGTTTTTCCAACAGAAAACGACAGAAGGAAGGAGGAGTGAAGGAAAATGGAGAAACTTGGTCTTATCAATGTCAGGTCGGCTATTGACTCTTATCTGATATCGTCCGCCTTCCCCAGATAACGATCTTTATGTTTTCTCTGATTGGTCAGTATCCCCTATCTAGGCACCACTACTGGTTCTGCCGGCTATACCTCCGACATTATACATCTGGTAATTGCGTAGGCACGGTTAGTGCTTTCAGCTCCTGGAGTGTATCAGACCTGTTAGGAAGGTTCAATTGATTTCAGGAACTATACAATAGTAAGAGTTTTTCGCATAAACTGTCGTCTCCACAGAATTTGAAAACCCCTGATTCACTTCACCCGACTGCCAAGACTCAAGTAAGTAGCATCAATCCAAGCATTCACAATACATGATCAAGATATATCTTTCATATTTTCACCACTTATGATGCCAGTATACTCATTAGTGCTCAAAATACATAAAGCCTGATAGACATGGTCAAGAAAAGATCCGACTCCCTCCTAAGGCTGAAAGAAACAATCCGATATCATCTGACTGCCAAGACGCGCAGAAAACCCGATCGGGCCAAAAGAGCAAAATAGGGCCGATCCGCAACCACGGTACGATCTGTCTTTTAATTCATTCAACTACCTATATATTCCTCGTAGCAGGCAGAACCGTTTCCCACACAACAAACATTTTCTTGTGTTTGAGAATTCTCATCTCGTTTTCATGCCACAACCAACAAAATGAATGCCGATGAGAAAACCACTACCTCAGTCCTACCCTCTGGGCCAACTCCTTCGCAAAATGCTTCTATCCTTCGAAGGATTGCACCGAATGGGTGGACGTAAGTGAATAGGACCATTTTCAGTTGGATTCTTGTATGTCAGAGCTAACTCTTCTTTTTCAGGTTACTGTACATCGTATTGTTCACTGCCAGTATAAGATGTCTTTGGAGTTATATGCAGTGGCCCAATGGAGGGGATTTGGCTCTAGCGCTCCATACTGGGTTATTAATACTGTATCTTGTTGTATGGCGCTACGTTGATGGGCAGTAAAATAGTATGGATTTTGCTACGTAGAAAGGGCAAATTCTCCGACATTTGCTACCCCATCTTAGGATGGACTCAGTTTGCTGTGTCCGGGGATTTATTTTTTCTTTCTTGTCGACAATGTTCTTTAATCTATGTTTATATCCAGAGAGATACCTATTAGAACAATGATTCTTTTACTGAAATATGGAGAATCCCTGTTATCTGAATATTGACCAGTTAAGAGGCACGTATTTGATACTGTATAGGGGGGACCTGATCGATAATAACTCTGCTTGATAGTAGACAGCCTCCTACTTTGAGGTCTGTGCACCATACCCCGTCTCCAAGATTGGTTAGCCGACCACGTAGGTACAGTATGCAACTTGCTTACCCCAGGATTTTATGCCTGGTTGATCTGGCAGACATACGAATAGCCCACGATACCTAGTAAAAAAAAGAAAACCCCTAAAACATTAAAAAGGAGGATATGATGATCCTCAAGTTGATTATATGCTCCGCAAATCATTATGGATGATACAAAATTTGTACAGGTCCAATCCCAGTAATGCTGAGGAGAAACAGAGTTCGCGTGAATCAATGGATCGCTCAGTATAATCCAGAATAAATGCCCAAATGTGCTCAAAACTTCTTCGTGCTGTTCGTTGTCGCTAAAAATGTGTGAAATGGTGCTGATGAACGTAAATTGGTCAAGATGCTGTCAAGATGCGGAACCCTCTCAGGGTCATTGAAGATATGCCATGCTTAAAATATACCAAATCGTTTCGATTTCCCGTCTGTGCCATTCATTAGATAGGTTGTGACAATTTAGAGGGCATACGCACCTTTCTTTTCCTTCTGCCCGCGGCCAGTGCCCGCAGCTGCTGCACTGGCCTTCCCGGGATTAACCCCGTCGACAGCTGCTCGAATGGCGGCAATTCGGCGCTTAGCTCGGATGTCGCCTTGGTCCGCTGCTTGCACGTACCAAACGTTGGCTGCTAGGTGGTCTGGCCGACAGCCAATTCCTGTTTCCGTAAAGTATCCAACCGCATATTGCGCCTTGGTGAGCCCTGCGGCAACGTCAGCATTCCATGGATTGCGTGATAGACATTACAGGTCTTACCAGTCTCCGCGGCACGTTTAGCCCATTCGTAGGCTTCATATTCATCCTTTTCAAGCACCGGCTCTGCTCCGATGAGGTACCAAGCACACAGTGCCATCATGGCCAGAGGGTGGCCACCCTGTGCAGCGTTGGTATAGAAATGGATCGACAAAGCAGGGTCTCTGGGGCATTCGAGTTTGCCGTGTTCGTAGGCATCGCCCAAGCGATAGCTGGCCTCAATGTGGCCTAAGTCCGCTGCTTTAGTGAACAGCTGGGCAGCATAAGCAGGGTCTGGAAATACGTCATCGCCATATCCCGTTTCATGCATTAATCCTAATTCGTAAGGAGCAGAGTTATACTGAGCATCGGATGAATCTGTAGCGCGTTTCATCCACTTGATGCCTTCGCGATAGCGCTTTCCGAGCCCCATGTCGCCCTCCAGACAGGCCTTCGCCATACGTAGCATCGCGCCGGGGTGGTTTTTGGATGCTGCCTGGCGGTAGAACTGCTGTGCCCGGGCGGCTTCAACTCGGGTACCCCAGCCAAACTCATAGCACAAAGCAGTCCGGTAGCATGCTTCGACATGTCCGTGTTTACTGGCTGCTAGAAACAGTGGAAACGCTCGGTCATAGTCCTCTTTCCCTTTGCTGAACAACCCCGAAGCATATCCGTCAGCCAGATAGTATTGAGCAAAGGGATAGCTACGATCAGCCAGGCGCTGGAGGATGGATTTGGACTCTCGTAGAAGGCTAGCACGGTTAATGTCGCTTCCCTTCCGGCCATACACTGCGGATGCACCGTCGACCTCATCGGGAGGCATTTCCAACATTGCATTCACCATAAAGATGGCAAACTCATACTGGATGGCGGGGTCATCAGTCTTCTTGACATTTGCCAGATACATGTCGAACGTTTGCTTGTGGCTCAGCAGCGATGCGTTATTGCCGACAGCAGATTGCAGATGGGAGTTGTCAATCTGAACAGGGGCAGGTCCGGGTTGCGGATAGCAGCTGTTAAGCTGTTCAACGAAGGATACTGGTCGGACATCAGGAGATACACTGGATTCACGGGATGGTGCACGGGCGTGAAGGTATGGGGAGAGCCGAGAAGATCTCCGTCTTTCACCCAGGTCGGAGCCGAGCGAGTGTGTCGAAAGCGAGCGACGATTGGCGGCTGGGCGTGGCTTCGGCAGATTCTCGGATGAGCCACTTGCTGGTGATTGTCGGTTTGCAGGCTGGGGAGCTTCGTACGGTCGATGATGGTAGTGCAAAGGTTCGTAGATTTCGGAGGCTTGCGTTGCGCTGTCGAGACTATCTCGGGAAGAGCTGGTCTGACTGTCCTTGGCAGGTCGTTGGTCCAAGGAAGACGTGCTAGTATTGGCGAGACTATCATGTTTTGTGTGAGGATCGACTACTGACCAAGAGGCACTGCTACGAGGCGTGTGTCCGTAAGCCGCATTCTCTGGTAGCTGGCCGGCTTTGAAGATTTCCACCCCCGGTGGGGATGATGCGTCGATGGTCTTTCCATGAGTCTGCTGCTGCTCAGAGAGGGATATTTGGGCGAATTCATCAGTGGGAAGCGTCATTTCAAAACCATCCTCATGAAACTCCGGCACTGGCTGATCGCTTTCTCCATGGATTCTGACCCGTGGAACCGAATACCGTTGGCTTTCGGGGCGATCTTCCGGCATGGACACCGGATCTGTCAGAGATTTCCTGAGAATAGGCTTGCTGTATAAGCGATTGAAGCTGTCCCGGCGGGGTTCACGGGGCACCGGGGGAATGGGGGGAGAAGAACGAAGGTAAACAGGCGGAGGGGAAGAAAGCGGCTGGGGATAGCCGCCGCTGGCAGAGCGCTCCATCCCGCTTGATTCTTGTGTTTGAGATGCGATCGGTGAATCCAAAATGCAAAAAATGTATAATTCGAGCCTGGTCGCAGAACAATCCTTGACAGTGGGGACGTCCGTCAAGGGGATTTGGATTGACCCGGGAGTTATGCGATAAATTGTGGACTATGCATGGAATATGAAACCTGCCATGTGCGCTGGAGCGAGGTGACGAGGGTCTTGGGAGCTGCAAACGAATGGAACGAGACAAGGCAACGAGGGGAGATCAGGGATCGCGGGACAAGGGACTGCTGGAATGTGGAGAAGCTGGAGCAGGATGATGGGTCAGCTCAGGGAAATTCGGGGTCCACCGGGAAAATAGGCCTACCTTGCAGCAAACGCTAAACGACGGGTCCTGATGGGATGCAGCTGTTGGATTCCATCACGCAGAGCAGAGGAGTGAATGGGCACACGGGGGGGACAAACGAAGGTCCAAAGGCCACTCAAACGAAGCGAGAGAGCCGTTGAAAGAAAGAGAAAAGACTGCCAAGTGGGATTGGCAAAGAAGTGGGAGGAATTTTGGGGGGGGAGAGGCAGAAGAGGAGAAATGGCTCGGGAAGAGAGTTGCGCCCAGAAGTCAATTCCGGCTTAGTTCCGTATAGAATATGAGACTAGTAACAACGATACTTACTAGATACCTCCGTCCTTACTCAAAACTCCCACCAGTTGACTGGTGGATGCCTCCACTGGAGGTGACTTTTAACACCATCCACTGTCACGGGGTCATGAAGAGGCAAGCTTACACTTACTCCTCTCGGCCCGACTAGCCCGACTGGGATGACAGCATCGCCAAAAATAGCCAGTTCGTCTGTCTGCTTACGCTGCCTGTACCATGCGTGTCTCACTGTCTCACTTTCGCTTCCTCGACTACTACAGAGGACACGTTCAAGGCAACCCAATCATTCCTCCCATGCCACCACTGCGCGGTTCGTTTGGCTCCTTCAGGAATTAAAATGTGTCGCATGTCTTAGGCTGCCGGGTGTCAAAGCTCCCGAGCTATTTCCACGATCCATGGGTCATGAGGGGAACTCTGGATTCGGATTCAATAGTGGTTCCGTTCTAGTGCTACTATGACGGTGGTTAATTATGGTGGCTGGTTTAATTTAAACTACTCGACCACGACCCCTCCATTGAACTTAGTGGCTGTCATGAAGGGTGGACCCTTAAGGCACTTTGCTCAGCCCATGTGAGCTGGCTTAGCCGGTTATTGCATTTGTTACCTCTTCTTTCTGTTGTCACCTTCAGACTTGCACAGTTGTTGCATGGCTGATTCCCACTACTGGCTGCACCAAGCACTGTAAAGCAGACAACGGCTCATCCATCTCAATCCTCATCCACTTTTGACTATGATCTCCGTTAGGCAACCTTTATCTGCGCTGGTCCACTACAACAGGTACTAATCCTCAAGAATAAGAGGGTTGTCAAACATGGTGGCTCATGTTGAACCTAAACCCAGCTAATAATCCCCCACACCCCTCTCAAACAAGTATGTATGTACTGGTAATAAATGAGATGGCGTGACAGCGATCCAAGCTCGCATCTTCCCGCCTTTAGCCTTTCGGACACGGAGGCCACAGGCCACAAGGCTGCTCCGTCCAGATTGTTTCAAATTGTCCATATTTTAGCGGAAGAATCGGAACCCCGTCGGGCCAGTCGATGATTGGTGCGCGCGGTCCAGAGGACACGACGGAGCGGTCTCGGCGCACAGTCCAGATTCGGGTCCTCCCATTGGCCTCCAGAGCAAAGGGCAATCGTTTGCCCGGATTCCGTTCCTCTTGGCTCAGTCCCTCGCTTGTTGTTTTCTTGACATGACAGCTATGACTGGTTCATTTCTCCAACTACAACATAGTGAATACATATCCTTTATGACTAGGAGATGTATCTTCCAACGCTCTAATACTTAAGAAAAGGTATCTCTTATTATGTCCGATATACCCTGCTCGATACCAATAATGCTCAGGCCGTCTGAGGTCACGTACTTATTAGATACAGATGACGTGCCGTAACAGAATCTGGTAGTCGAAATTGAAACATTGACATCCATTAAGTTCCATAGACACGTCATGGATAAGTGTGTGGTCCGTCTTGGAATGGGGACATGCCACTTCCGTTATGGACCTTCGTTATCAAGTTGGCTTGACTGATACACTGGAACAATACATTGAGCATTGCTAGCAGCGATAACAAAAGGATCTTGAATATTTGATCGAGGTATCTAGAGCATGGTCTTTGTATCTAGTCCTTACATATATGTCTATTTATGATGTCTTTACAGTCTAACGGGCATGTCAGATATGTGATTCAGCACCATACGATGTGATCCAGGCATTTGACAATGCAAGACAGATGCCAAAAAGCATACATTGATCCCACGAGCGAACATCAAGGAACCCCACAAAGCATGGGTCGGATCATACCCAAGCTGATCTTCGACAGTCTCAATCCTCGGGATTAGCGTAATGTTGTTACGCGATAAACTTTCGAATGATTACCGCGCAGTCCTGACGAACGATGCACATACAGAAGAGTCATTAAGGAGCTGTTCTCATATCACGTGCACGGATATTATCATTCAGACTGGCGATCGATCTCTGTCATCTGGAAGCACGTGGTAAGGTCGGCATTGATCCTCAATTACTTGAGGTGCAGATCGTGGGCTTCCTTTAGGATTTATGTATACGATGTATCAATTCGAGCGCACCATTTCAAGCTCTGAGATAAAAACTTGTCGGGCCTTGTGTCAGGAGTAGTAACTCAAAGCATCGACAGTAAAGTCGTTACTGACGATTCTTGATTAGGTGACCAGGTAGAGACGTCGACCTTCAAGCTAACTCTATAATTAGGTGAGCGGATACCGAACTCATGTCCGTTCGAGAGTGGAGAGGCGAGATTGCCGATCGCCTCGGGACCTGAACGAACGATGAAGTAGTATTTGCCTTGGTCAGGGGTAGGGGGGAATAATAACCCCGCTTATAAAAGGGGTGTGACCATGAGAATTGACTATATCAATTGTTCGGAGCTACTATGGGGCCCCTATTGATCATGAAATGAGGTACATACGGATAAGAGATAATGCACCAAGCATTCAGGCGAACCCCTCGAGGCAGGATAGTCCATTTTATAACAGGTTCGACAGTGAAGGATATCAAGCTTCAATGAGTCAAGAAACCAGTATCCAGCAAGGGATTCTGTCCGTGGGGTGTTCCTTAGCAGCAGATTTGAGAGGAATGTTGGTTGAAGATGGGGGGATACACGGCTCATCTCCAAGACATCCCCTACATCCTTGGCAAGGAGGCGGACAGATAACGAATGTTTCTAGAGCAATAGCAATACACACATTCAGGTGTTCCGTGTTGGTGTTGGCGTTTCAATATGTGACCCCAAGTTAAAGTAATGATGTTTTGGCCAGGTCGCATTTCTGCTTAAGCGAGATATCAACAGGAGACTCACAGGGCTAAAATAATCTCCGATGTTGCGTCGTGCAATGATTAGCGAGGAGAAGATCTCCTGAGCAAGCAAGGCATAATGTCTCAAGATTTGGGGATGATAAAGGGGGGGGTTTCTTATCTTATCGCAGCGGTGATCAAGCTTAGAAGAGCTCCACCTGCGCGTCAATACTGGCTGATCGGAAGAATAGTCTATCGTCGTGCTAGAGTGACAGTAGCTAGCTAGAACAAAGTCTCTATTGTGGAAGAGAATGAACGCGAGTTCATTGTGGCAAAGATCATATCTCCAAAGCAGAGGCAGCAACGTAAAAACTCCAGCATCCAAGTCTCCGCCCGCCCACTGTGCCAAGGCATCAAGGACGCAGTAGTGTAGCAATTGCCAAGGGGACGCCCTGAATCCAGCCCGCAACCCCGGCGACTATTGGCCCCCGGGCCTGCCGATCGCACCGGGCGATGGAGCTGGGCTGGAGCCGACAATGGGCTGTCACTCGTCCACGGCGCCTCGCCAGCCAGGGGGCCTGCCGATCCCAACCCCAGGGTCCCGCGCCGATCCCGCCGATTGCTGTTTCGGCCTGCGTTGGCGATGCTGCTGCTGCTGCTGCTGCTTCCCTACTATCTACGTAGTAATTCTGCCCACAATAACCTGCTTTTTACGTGTATAATTTTTATTCCAAAAATAACCGGTGGGCTAACCGTGTGCCTGCATCACATTCACCGTTGACTCACTTTGATGATGACGCCCGATCGGAAGGAGCATCGATCGACAGCGCCTCCTCTCCCTACCTAAATAAACGGTCGCGCCCATCCCCATCCCTCTTCGTCATCCCTACCTGACCCGTCTTTTGTTACTTTCCTCTTCCTCCCAACCTTCTCTCCCTCCACGTTCTTAACATTCCAATCCTCCCTCGTGCTCGCCCAGGTATGTGCCATTTCCAATTCCTATTGTCTTGATATTTTAGAATAACCTCATTTGTCCAGAGACTAACAACGATCAATCTTCTAGCAATCACAGACACACGCCACCAATAACCTCTTTCCTCTTCAAATCCCTTTACTCTACAATCACAATGCGTTTCTTCGCTGTCATCGCTCTCCTCGCCTCTGTTGCCGTCGCCAGACCGGCTGAGAATGGCGCGCTGAACGTCCAGGTGATGTGCCTTGGAGTGAGTTTGGCCACTTCCCTCATGTCATGATACAACAGCTTCGCTAACAATCCCCAGCGGAACGACGGCATGTGCGTTGGCGGCAACATCACGGCCGCTGGAAACAGCTGCTGCCCTCCTCTCGTCTGCGGAAGTGACCGAGTAAGTGTTTGATAATAACAACGGCGATCGAGACAATGACTAACAGACATTCCCAACAGCTCTGCCACTAAACGCCGAGCAACGCAGTCTACCATGTTGACAACGAGGATTAACTCCTAAGCTTTGAAGATACCTAATGTGTGTTGGGGATAAAGGTGTGATGTCGGATACGCGGGCGTGGTGATGAAGGCATCTCGAACGGCCGGGTTCATATTGTACTTGTCGAATACGACTAATATGTGTCAATAACACTATGCGACGCTGACAAAGCTCGCTCAAAAATCGGTGATGGGGTAGTTAATTAGGAAGATGTACTAACTCTGTCGATTGCAAATTAACTCTGATAAACTGATCTTCCTGGTAAATTATTGTGTTTTGCTTAACATGACCTAGGAATGAGTGTACGTGCAACGATGATCACGGTATGCCGATTCACTACGTTTATCCCTCAACCTCCGCTCGAATTATTCCTCGGCTTTGCACTCCATACATCCCTCCAAGACACCAGCGACACGCTGCCAGAGAACGGGAAGAAAGCCCTCTTTCGACAACATTCCTTCGAGCTTCTCCACTTCATCACCAAGCGTCTCGAACCTAATGACACAGGATGTTTATATGCAATCACACCCTTACAACCGCGCTCGCAACATCACTCGATGGACTGCCAACTGTCGTTCCTCAAAACAAACCACCAAAACACCAGGATACAGATTTTTCTCAACCTGTTTTTCAATTCCACCCAACATCGATGTTCCCCGTCGGAAACGCCAGCTTCAGTCAAGGAGCGGCGATAAATGAGACATGAATTTATTTCTTCCCAAGGCCTAAATTTAATTCCCGGATGCCCAAACTTCTGAATAGCACGATAGTAAGTTCCGATACTGTTTTTCTTTTTCTTCTTTTCTTATTTTTATTTTTATTTTTTTTCGGAATAATACATGATGTGATGGGCCGCCTTCAGATTCTGTTCTTACTAAGTGCATACTACTCCGTACGGCGGTCCCTCGATAGTTAGGGAACGTTGACCCATTGACTCATCCACTTGCAAGAATCCGTGTCATGATCAGCTTTAGTATCTTATGTGGTTGGGTTTGGTGAGATTTGTGATAAATCCAGAATGGACGAGCAGTCTGTTCCTGTCGAGTGGAGAAAGATACAGCATCATATGGGTGATGGGCTGGATGAAGAACAGGCTGTTTCTGACTTCGCGGCTACTGACTTGCTATGCGTTCCTTTCTGAAGCTTCCATCCTCCTTACCCAGGAGCGATCACGTCTGGTTCTGCCTACAGCAGCTCTCGTGCTGCTTATCCGTGGATTTATCGTGGAATTGATAATGAGCGCGCATTTGCTTCATGGTGTAAATTGTAACACTAGAGATTCAAGGTATCGCTTGTTGAGGCGAAAACCACTGACTTATCATACTTCAGATGCTTCATCATTCCTCATCTCGAGAGACCTCCACTCTTCCGATTCATCCCCAAATCAAGCAAACCCAAACCACTCCATATCCTTATCCCCATGAATTGGCACCGTATGACCCACGCCCGTCGCAAAGATCCCCTGCAGATTATCTCCCCAAATCGTCGTCTCATAATTCGTCTGCGGAGTATTCGCCTCCGTCGATTCCGGTGCACTGTAATCGTACCCAAACACTCCAGCCCATTGCTTGCACGTCTCATAATAATTCTGCGGATACAGCGTCGTATCCACACTGCCGTGGTAGATCTGCATCTTTGGCCGGCTTCCCGAGTACCCTGGATACATTGCCTCGGCAATACTAGCCCAGTGTTCCGGGGTGGTGATGACGTCTCCTTGTGCGCAGGTGGAATTCCATCCGTCCACTTGGTTAGTGTCCGAGTAGAAGCAGCCGGCTGAGACGCCGGAGTAGACGGTGCCAGCGGCGAAGAGTTCGGGGTAGGTTGCTGCCATTACGTTCTTTTCCCAGTCAGTATGCACTGCGCTACTATGTTGATGCGTATAGAGGGGACAGGTTGGAAGAAGGAATGGGGAAATACCGTCATCATAGCCCCCGAACTCGAACCCGTCACAAACACCTTCTTGCTATCCGCCCCGTACTCGCTAATCGTCCAGGTGACCATGTTGGCAATCGAGTTACTGTTTCCACCTCCATTATGTGTCAGCGTTGCCTGCGAACTCACGTCCCAGCAGCCTCCGGAGTACGGGCTAGACGGGTAGATCACGATGAAGCCGTATTGCTCGGAGAGGGTGGCGTAGAAGGAGTTGCTGTAGTAGCCGGGTCCAGTGCCGGTGCCTATATTCTTTACTTAGTATTGTTGTCTGCACGACGTGTGGTAGATAATGTAGAGAAGTAAGGGGACGTACAGTAGTGGATTGCAACCACGATACCAGGATTCGAGGCCAGGTTATTAGGCACGTAGATGTACATGCCTACACCTGTGGGGTTATCACCGAAATCGGTGATTTGTTGGAGGCTACCACTGCGCTTGGCGACATGGGCGGCAATGGGATGGAAGAGGGATGTGAGGAGGGTGGTGGCGAGGAAGAGGAGGTGGGTTGATAGCATGGTGAGTTACTTCTGCCGTGCTAGGCAGTGAGGTCAGGTTGCGAAGATGTGGCTTGGGTTTGTAGCAAAGGCGCCAGAGGGGTCTGGCAACGATTTATAGCTTTGCAGGGAGCGGATAAATTAAAACATCATGGAGTTATTGTATGTTTCTATAGTTGGGGAAAGTATCGGTTTCGGTGGGTATTTTGCGTGGTCTAGGCTCAGGAAAGAGTAATGTAGGCTGTTTTCATCGCGGAGATTAAGCAGGGCGACTGTGACAGCCGTGACAGCTCCGACATGAGGAGTCTGGGATAGACAACACGGAGTGGAAACTCCAGATCGAAATGGTTAGAGATCGTCGTGCGGGCCGAATTCCGTAACAGATCCCGTTAGAGCCACTGCAGGGCTGGGCCACTGGTGATTCTTCAGGTTGTAACTATCTGCAGGGTAGCATCAAATAGCCGGTATTCAGCCAGAATGGATATTCGGCTGCGGAATAATCTGGGGTAAAGCTTTAAGCTGTCGGCACATTTCTTGGCCATGTGAGCTTCTGGAGGATGCTCTCAGTCGTGACAACGGAGA
Organism: Aspergillus niger; assembly: GCF_000002855.4. Classification (NCBI taxonomy): domain Eukaryota; kingdom Fungi; phylum Ascomycota; class Eurotiomycetes; order Eurotiales; family Aspergillaceae; genus Aspergillus; species Aspergillus niger. The sequence goes on along the minus strand of NT_166527.1, from coordinate 1,251,801 downwards.
GTTTCTGCATGATTAAACCGGCGAACAGAACAGCCATGGCAGGTACGGCCTGAACTCTGTCACGGCCTTTTGCTTGATGTAAAGTGGGAAATGGCTTGGAGGGGTGAAGAGGAACTTGAAGTTACGGCGTGGGTGGTCCACTGCGTGCTTGGACTTACTTGGTGGCCAGTAACGCTCTATAGCTTAACTCTCTTGTTCCTAGACCACGGCCTTACTTCTTTCATTATTGATAGGTCCCAAGTTCCATCTAATTCCATTTATCAGTATCCTCGTAATTATTCGTTAGAAAGATACAAGAAAAGAGAGCGAGTATTGAAGTTCAACGGCTGACGTTTTATTATGATGCTCAGTTGATATCATCTCAGGCAGAAGGTGGTGGGGTCTCTCTGTCCTTCTTAGTAGCGATAGCACTTGACACAGATAATTTGTGGCGGAGATGGATCCCATATCAAGCCCTTCTTGATGATGCGGACATACTTAAGACAGAAGAAATGGCTTATAGGTAAAATGTCAAAAGAAGAATGTCAATTTCAGAGCTGTTACTGTGCAAATCTAAGCTCCTATACTTACATACTTTTCTATGTATGCAGTTCTAGTTATTGTATTATTCGCTTTCTCCGATGCCACCATACAGAGTAAAAGCCATTACAGTTATCACAGTGCTTTGATAATCCGACAAGGAAGACCAGATCACAGTGAAATCAACGGCAACGCCAATTAGACTTACCTATCTAACGTCATACAGCCTTATCTCGTATCATACACCGCAAGTAAGGACAACGTCATCCCGGGCACATGGTCATGGTCTCCACCGACGCAATTAACAGTCATTTGCAGTTTCACCTAACCAATAAAACCTCTTGAATCTCCGAGATGTTAGAAGAATCGCGAAAATCCACTCTGCTCTCTTGGCCAATGGCGACGCGCCAGTCCAAAGTGTGGGACGCGACGAGGCTGACAGGGGGGTCCTTCCTAATCGAGCGAAAGTGATGCCTGAGGTCATTATTAGGACGTACTTAAACCTCTCACCAGAGAATTCTGTCATAGGCCTACTAATGGCACACGAAGGTTGATTAAGCGCAGACTTGGTTGTGTAATACAATACAAACCAACAGTCGGTACATCGACACCACACGAAGCATTCGATCTAGAGCTGTGCGCGAATTTCTGCAGCGGGGCCTAACGGGCTCTTGAACCCAGCAAACCCGTGAGCTTTTGTATTTTCCAGCTTGGCTCGGAACGCTTGCAAACCCCCAAAGTAGAATAGACTCGACGTTGCTTCTCCTGATACGTTCTCCCTAAACATCCAAGTGGATCGTTTGTCGTAAAGGAGCACCTTTGCTATCCGCTCGCACACCTCAGTCCATTCGCGCTGACCTTGTTCCGTGGCTTCAATCTCACATTGCTGCCCTGTGTGTCTGCTAATGTCCTGAGCTTGTCGGACCGCGTCCCTCAGAAAGCTCACTTGTATCTCCAGCAACGGAGGCACGTTTCCAAAAGCCACCCTCGGACCAAGCACTGTCAACAGGTTTGGGAATCCTGCAACTGAGCAGCCTAGATAGCAGTCCGGACCAGTACGCTTCCAGTGATCGTACAGTGTTTCGCCCTTCTTGCGCCCTTGAATGTCGATTTGAGCATAGCTTCTGTCCATAGCGTCAAAGCCAGTTGCGAATATTATTACGTCTAGCTCGTGGATTTTCCCGTCTGCGGTAGATATACCTTTTGCCGTGGCCTCGGTGATAGGGTGTTTCCTTATATCGATCGCATACAGATTCACCCGATTGAACTGGTCATAGTATCCAGCGTCTGACAACGGCCGTCGATTCCAGGCCTCCTTTGGGGTCAAAACAGCCCGCTTCTCGGGATCCTTCACGATCTCTGCAATTTTCCTGCGAAGGAACCGGCATACTTCTTCATTGGCCGCTGCGTCAGTGGCAAGATCTGAAAATCCTGCAAACATCATCTGGAGACCGTTTCCGTCCCTCCAGAGATGCTCTAAGATCTTCTCGCGCTCTTCCGGCGACACAGACATGAATGGTCTATCGTGCTCCGGAAAGCCCATTCCCAGGCGGGAAGACAAAAGGTCTGACCAGAACTGTGGGAACTTCTCATCGATCGATTTTTGTTCTTCGGAAGTCAACTGCTTATCGTTTGCCGGGATAGTATATTGTGGGGTACGGATGAACACATGAAGCGATTTCACCTTGCTAGCAATAGCAGTGACTACCTGTACCCCACTTGAGCCAACGCCTATGACACCAACACGTTTGTTTTCCACTCGAATGCTTGGATCCCACGCAGATGTATGCACTACCTGCCCCTTAAAGTCTTCTAGGCCGGGGATATGGGGCGTCTTGGGCTTGACCAGGACCCCAAGAGCCGTGAGGAGGTATCTCGCGCGATATATATCGCCAGTCTGGCATTGTATTCGCCACTCCTTCGCAGTATCATCCCATCTGGCCGCGACCATCTCCCTATTGAAATGGATGCGATTTCGTAGATTATGCTTCTCGACAACATGCTTCAGATACTTCAGGATCTCCGGCTGAGTAGAATATCTTCTCACAACCGGGTGGGACTGAAGCAGTTCTTCGTCGAACGCATAGCGATAAACATGACCCCAGCTGTCGCTGAGAGCACCAGGGTATCGATTTACATACCATGTGCCACCCACGTCACTTGCCTTCTCGATAGCCTGGACGGCCAAGCCTTCCTTGATGAGGGTGTACAGGGTATAAATGCCAGAGAAACCAGTCCCTACAACGAGGGCATCGAGGCAGTATTCATGGGGCATCTTGATGCTGCCAGGGGTACAATTTCGATGATTAATGGCTTCCTATCTTTTTGCAACTCGCTGGAGTTTACTGGGTAGTGCTCACCGTCCTTAGCCACCGATGTTGACATATGTGGCTACGCCAATAACCAGTCATCGCCTTTGCAGTGGCCGGCCTTATTGACACATCCTGGTTGTCGGCCATAAGACGTAACACGAGGATGACATCCCCAATACCACATTCAAGCGTGGAAGAACGGACTCCCCATAGTCTGTAGCTAATATAGAACTGCACGGGGTCTACGACTAGTCACAACGGGAAAAGAAAAGAAAGAAAAGAAAGGGCAGACAGTCACGCGATGTGAGGTTCAATGGCCGCGATCTTCTCATTCTCAACAAAACAATTCGACCATCTTTGCCGTCATAATAGCTTGCTTTGTAATTCTCACTGCGAGGTTTAGGCCGTTTGCGGGACATCAAAGTCAATTGTGCTGACGATTCTTCTGACACGGACGAATCCAGAACACACTTTAGGCCTCCAACCAAGCCCAACCTACCCCGCTCCTCTTGCGGCGATCCTTCATCAGCCGATCACTTAAGTTCTTACACCTCAGCAAAAGGATCTCGGTATGTCCGAATGCTTTCGACAAAGAATACACTTGCCACCATGCAGCCAGATACTCGTGTCCAGAATGGTCAACGATGCCTTTGCCGTAAGCTTATCCTCAAAACTCTCGGTATCATCCGCCTTCTGCTTATCTTCCGATTGGAACCGTCAAAGTATAACCGTGCTGTTGATGTCTTGGTTGCATTAAAAGCTTTATGGTTCCGTGCAGAAGTCTCAGCCTTATCCACGTTTACAACAGGGGAGACATCATTGAAGCTCTGCATCATCCGTGCCGCAATGAGGCCCATTTTGGAACATCACTATTCGGTCGGCGAGAAATATTTCCCTGGGAACCTGATGACCTTTAATATATATTCAAACTTGTCAAAGACTACAACACTCTCAACACTACCTTATATATCTGAAATAACATACATATACTTACATCAACAGTTTCTGTCTCTTTAAATATATATATTATCTACTATTTAATCCCTTAGTGACATATAATCTCATCATATATATATATCCACCACGGTAAGTACGACTACACGATCAGGTAAGTAATGTACCCCTCCCTCCCAAATCATCCCAGCTACTCCTCCTACTATCTTTTGGTCTAATACTACCAATGCATCTCACCACCGCATCCTCCCCTCACCCCTCACCCCTCCCCCCTTCTCCGGACACTTAACAATCACCAATTCTCAACTACTCTCATCCACACGCAGCGCACTGGTCCGAATACGCTATCCAGATCGCGAAGCAACATGATTACGAGCCGCGGTCTGCGCATCGGTACAAGAATCAGGATGTGTATGTGGATGATCCTGTAATTCGCTTTGACGAGGTCTTTGATGGGGAGGAGAGTAATCAGACGGATCTGGTGGTTTAGGTTGATTTGGGTTGCGGTTGGTGCCTGCTACTTATCTTATGGGGGGAGCAGAGTCGGAGGACGATTAATATGATTAGGGTTGGGTAGAAGGATGGGGATGGGATGGGGATGGGGATGGGGGTTGTGGTGAGGCCAGTAGAGGAGGTGCTTTGGAGGTGTGTGTGTGTGTGTGTGTGTTGGGGGGGGGTGGGTTTGATGGGGGATGATCAGTTTTATGATGGGTTTCGGAGGTGGTTTATGGAGATAGTGGTATTGGTTTAGAAAATGGATGGGTGTATCATCACATATATCTCCCCCCATCCACAGTAATCACCTGCCCCGTCATATAGCTCGACTCCTTCCCCAACAAGAACCCAACCGCATCAGCTATCTCCTCTGGCCTAGCACACCTCTTGCCCAATGGCACCTGGCTCTCGTATTGCTCCTGAAAATCCTTCTCCATGATGCCCTGTAATAAGGGCGTATCCGTACCCCCCGGCGCCACGCCGTTTACTCTCACCCCCTGGGCCGCGAAATTCGTCGCCCATGCTCTCGTCATGCCCAGCACGGCATGCTTGCTCACCGTGTATGACACATACCCCAGATTTCCGCGGAAGGATGCGATGGAGCATAGATTCACAATCACCCCCCTTCCTTCTTTGGCTGCCGCCGGGTTAGGCTGCTCATCGGCCTCTCTCGAGAGGATGTGCGAGAGGTATGCATTTCCAACATTCCATACGCCGCGGACATTGACGTCCATGACTCGGTCGAAGAGCTCATCCGATTCTAATCCTGTAACGACAGGCTGGTAGGCAATTCCGGCGTTATTGATCAGGCCGTGGATTGTCGGGGTGATGGTTCGGATTTGTGTGAAAACATTTCGGACGATAGAGCCGGAGGTGACGTCCGTATTAGGGTAGAAATGCAGGTTTTTGTGAGGGAGGTGGGAGGGGACTTGTGGTGGGGTGGAGGAGATGTCGAGAACGTGGACGATGGCGGATCGTGCGAGGAGGTAGTGGAGGATAGCGAGGCCGATGCCTGAGCAGCCGCCGGTTACGACGTAGGCTTTGCCTGAATGGTAGTCTGTAGTGAGGGTCATGGTCTTAAAGGCTTTCTTGTTTCGAGGTTCTAGGTAGAACGACGAGTCGAGAGTAGGCTGCCTATGAGGGGCTGTCTGGTACTTTTGAATGATAGTAGACTGTATGCAACTGGCTATTGATAGAGGGCAGGCAATGCAGTGTAGACTTCACTCTACATCTAAGGGGGTGGACATTCATGTGGCTTGCCGCCCACATTGGGGTTTGTGCATCGAAGACGAATTGTACATCATGCGAACAGCATGGAGTGTAGATTTACCCACCTATCAGCAGCCTCATCCGAGCAGGGATGTTGCTTGAACTGTGGAAACCGTACCCCGTCACAGTGTCTGATTGGCCATTCAAATCTCTGATTTGAGTTTTGTGTCACTGTCAGCTGGGTGATGAGCTTGTTCTAGGGACGCTAGTATGGACTATCAACCCAGTGCATCTCATGCTGCATGGTATCGTTCACAGCTGAGTCGATCACACACCCTTGTTTAGCCTGTTGCAGCGAGCGACTGACGTCATACTTATTGGGAAGTGAACCCCTTCATGTGTAGTTTGACGTATCATTAGCGCCCTATCTCAATCATCCCCTGGGCTCGTCGGTCTTGGATATGTATGTAGTCGCTTTCGCCAACTTTCAGCTTCCCCTCACTGCAAATGTTTGCTGGTCTGCAGCTGAACATCTCCTACAGTAACTGTCACACTAGGAGGAGCAAGGGGCCTTTCTGCCTTCACAAAAGAGCTCGCACAATCTCAAGCACTTCACCTATGGGCCTGTCACTTTCGCACATATCACGGTAGTTCAGTGGATTTTTCATCATCCTGGGGCTGGCTCCAAGGGTCCGTTTCCAATGTTTACGGGCTAGACTGTGTGAGCATCGATCGTTTGCAACCCCGAAGCTTAGCAGAGCTCAGTGAGAATATTTAATTCAGCATCACTAGTCAAGCCACCGTCTCTGAGTGCTCAGGTCTGTCTGAGAAAATCGTTGCCATTGCCTAGGCAATCCTTTCCACCTAACCTCGCCAACGTATAAAACGCTTTTGCGAGCCTGTATCCCGGTGCCAACGGTATAAGCTCGTATCGAGGATCGGACTTTTGTAATATAAGTTCACACAGTTCGCGGGTTGCTGCTTATCAGTTACATTTCGGCATGCGAAGAGGGCTCGAATACGTAGGACCTGTTCCTAAGTAGCTTAGACTATCCGTAATCTCTGGGATTAGCAAATCTCTGTGAATATGCTTGTTGGTCACTGGTCAACATGCAGCCCCTAGTGTGCAATCATTCGTGGTGCTTACACCGCTCCTCCGAAAGAATGTGGGGACCGGTGAGTAAATGCACGAGAAGATATGAACTGAGGGCAAACTTCTGTGGCTATTTCTTGAGCTTTAGCCTGACGAGAACATTCCTAGTGCCACGCGAAGCTAAGATATTTCGGCTAGTTAACCATCAACTGCAACCATCAGTGAAGCAGGCTCAACGGATCAAGTCAGCCTCCCAATTAAGCGAAGCCATGCATGTTCGCAAGTCAAACAAACCCCTCCGAGCGTAAAATTCTTCAGTGCTAAAGAAGCTAACCCGCTGGGAGAAAAAACAACCCCCATTGTCCGTGCCCATCATATCCCTTGCGGTATTCTGCGTGTCACTCCAGTGATGACTTAACAGCGCTGCACGTAATAAGAAACGGCATTAGAGAATCTAACCTGCGGCCGAAAGCACATACATCCATACCGAAGGACGGAAGATGTGTCTCATCGTACCCACGGATCGCGCGTGCGGCCTTCAAACTAGCTTTCCACAATTCCACAAGGTCGGGCCTGTCATTTTCCTTTGGAAGATATTTCCGAACCACGGTTCTAGCCCCTGGCTCAAAAAAGGGATCGATCTAGTTACCATAAAACACACCCGGCTGCGATCGAACCAGCACCGGCTTGCGAGATGGATAATGTCGCTCGAAGGAACTAATTTCCGGTCTTTTCCGGGCCTTGGCCGAGGGGTATCCACAAAGGAGAACTTGCTAGATCGGCATCTAGAGTAGGTTTTTCTGACGGGATGTAGATAGTCTAGTGTCTTGGAGAGTTTGTTAGCGTGTTTTAGTGAGGAGGGTCAAGCCGTGGAACGGGGTTCTATTACTATCTGGTTCGTAGGGGTTGAGAAGAGATGAAGCGAGGCTTACCAGGGTTCATGTTTGCCGGGCACTGCTGGTTTGGATGGGTTAGTGTGTGAGGTAAGTACTTTGGTTCACTCTTGTTAGTGTGTATTAAGTGCTGGATAGATGCAGGTAGTGTCTAGCGAATGCAATTGTCGGGTGTGAATGGAGGTATGTCTGGGCATTTCGTCCAGCTGATGGATACCGCTGAGGCATCCATGCCATCATCGTGCACTGATTGGATGATTACAACCGTGTCTGGGCTTTTCTGTTGCTTCCTGTATGATGAGCCGTTGACTGACTGAGAGGCCATTGAACCATTTGGCATGTCCAACTGATTGCAATCAATCTCATCCTCAACGAATCGATTATGATAGCTGATTCACGGTCCGTGATGAAAAGACAAACAGATAATAAGCTTACAATCAAGAAGTGAGAAGCAGACAAGCTCAGCCAGGTGGCATTGATAGACATCCAGAGGGAGCCAGAGTCAAAAAGGAAAGTTCAATCCGTGCGCCTCGTCACGAGATCCCTCGGAGTGCCTGAGGTTCCATCTAACTCGGACGACAGGATGAGATGTTGGATTGGATCTCGTACTTCAGTTTCCTCTACGCTCGTGATCTACATTACTACGAGTCATCATCTACTACTAGCTCTGTCCTCACATCCGCACAGAAAGAACACACAAAGGTATACGCTACTATGTACTGCATAACGTCGACCAGGCAAGTCCGGCCCCAGTCCCACCGTCCTACTTCCTGTCATCATCCCCGCGAACAATATCACCGCGATAAGGGGGACTAAGAAAGTGTCTGCCTTGACAGGATGAGGTCTTTTCCGCACGTCCGGTCACCTTGGCGCATACGTCACAACGGTCATGCAGTTGAACCCAGGGTTCAACTTCAACCGTATATCCGATGGACGAGAGACAATAGACAGGGGGGTCAAGGGCATGAGGATACAGGAACAGACCAATTAAGCATCACATCCTTCCCCGAAGGGTATATCCGTGGAGGGTCCGTAGCCACGTGCTGGTTTGAACTGGAACAATCGTTTCGGCCGGATCCTTCAAAGGAAGATGATCATACGGTATGCCTGTCCGGAGTCGACCATACCCATTTACTGTGTCTCCTAGACTATTACTGCGCCCGACCCCACGCCAGCTAGCCAGCCAGCCAGCCATCCAAAATCCTGGCTGCAACCGCAGCGCGCGTTATACCGCTCAGGGGATTAGGATGGCCGTTACCAATCTGCTATCCGTGCACGTTCATTCCTAAACGTCCGACTCGGCAAGACATGGGCTCTAACCGCTCTGGATTCGAATCCCTGCCCTAGATTGTATGATCACTTTCGTGTGTCTCACGGGATGGCTGGCTGGCTGGATGGCTGCTGGTGGTGGTGGACTGACGCGACACCCCTCCTCCCTCAAGTGCGACAACTGCCGGGAGTAAGTAAGTAGTGTTGGATATGGAATAGGACAAAGACAAAAGGAAATAACCGCGAAGCTACTCCCAACTGTTACGGCGCCCGGCAGGAAGAGGGAAGACAACACCAGGAAGGAAAAAGGATCACGACCAATGTTTCTGAAGGGGGAAAATTGGCGGGGGGGGGAAAGAAGTCGAGAACGACAAGATCATCTAATCAAACTCTAAAAGAAAAAATAGGTATTGTTTAATTATTGTTATTATTATTACAGAACATTCGGAACCGAACTGAAATGGTCTTCCAACCCAAACCGACGAACTGCCAATTCCGGGAGGAATGTTCGGGCGATCGTGGTCTTCGGCCGAAGCGGTCATTCTTCGGCCGGGCATGGAAGCTGCCTGATCCGCGAGTCAAGTTCGTCGTCAACCAAACCTAAGACGCAGCAGCCCATCTTCATTCATCGCTATCCACGCCTGCCGCGAAGGGGAGGAGGTGGGCGCTTCTCACGCCCGGTCCGCCCATCCTCTCCGCTACAAATACCCGCCCGCTGCCTGGCCTGGCCTCGCCTCGCCCTCAACCCATCGGTAGCCTCCCCTCACCACCCTGGGGGTTGGATGAACAACTCCCCCCTCGCCCCACGCACCTCCTTCTTGCTGGGTCTGAAGAATCGGTGCATCCTGCCCGAGTCTTCAACCTCTTCACACCGCTAGTTTTGTTTTCAAGGGGGAAGATAGGGGGGAAGCTTGACGACGGTGGCATTATATGGCCATCGAGGCTCACCCAAGGGCACACACTGTAATATATGCGGCATGACTGACGCGGTTGTTCAGCAGAGGAGTCGGTTGGTCCGACTTCTCTCAGCCGCCTCACTTGTGTAGGTGTACTCTCTACGGGGCTCTTCATGCGCCCAACGGCGGGTTGATAGGGGAACGGGGTGGGTGAGCCCGTGCGCCCGCGTCCGTTGGGGCCGTCGCACAAATTCACTAACTATCATGTTTTTTTCTGGATGACTGCGGCCCGGTTAATGGGTCAAGCATTTCCCGAACTCATGCTGGGAAATAGCATTACATCCGAAACCTGGTTAAGAATGTTGTCAATATGCCCGTCGGGCGAAACGCTCTGGTCAGAGGAGTACGTCGGCATCCCCGATCCCAGGGTGGAGGATGGCGACGCAAACGAGGTGGCAGGGGAAGTGTTCTGCATGTTAGGTACCACCTTCGGCACCACCCGGTGACGCAGTTTGCGCGCACGGAAGGCGGCACTGACCTCCCGGAGAGCGTGAAGGGAAGATGCAAGATGCTTTGCAGAGTCCGTCTTGCTGTTGTGGTCGCTGCTCTCATCGCCATGAACATGGTCTGACAGCACCGCTTCCAATTTCTGGATCAAGTCCCACGTCTGCGGATGCAACTGATCATTGTTATTCGCTACCAAAAGAAAAGCTGACGCGATAGTTCGTTGCAGGCTGATCCAGGTTCGCGAAGCATGGGAATTGATGGAATGCAGCTCGATGAAGGCCTCGATCGTGTTTATCAAATTCGTCAAGCAATCCTCCCGAACAACTTCGCGCCGCTGTTCATCCATCGGAGTATCCGGATCCAACGAAACTCGGCACATGAGAGATATGAACCACGAGGAATGCAGTCTCAGTTCGGTTCTTTCGATATGCTCCCCTAGCGTGGCACAGCGTTCGCGAGATTTCAGATGCGGTGCAGCCTCGGCAATGATTCGTTCAATGCGTTGCTTATACTCCCGGATTTCGTGGTACCGCAGGTGGGTATGATGGGTGAACATCAGCCCTCGCAGCATATCGAGGACCACCTGAATCAGGCGGCAAAGTGTTTCGAAATACCCTCGGTGGCCAGGCATCGATTTCGGATCGTACGGGATCTCCGGCTGATTGATCATGGTAATGGACGGTCGGTCATACGCCAAGGAAAAATGACTGTTCTGAAAGGCCATCGCCCACCTGGTTGCATTGCGCATTAGTCTCCGAAAATACCGCCGTCACCTTCAGAAATCTCGGGAATGCCCCTTACCATACTCTTCTCCGCGCCGCTTGCGTGGCTCGTGGAAACCCCGAGGTCTCGACATGAAGGCCCAGCACCATACACATACGCTCCGTCATTCCTTTCAGTCGAACAGTTAGCTTTGAGCTGCTGCCTTGGTGCGTCCGAATGGTACTCACCCAGCAATGTGTAAGATGCGCCTGCATTCATATTGTACGACAAGACACTGCCGATGATCAAGAGGATCTGGATCACCTCCAGGGATGGCTGAGACACATAGTTCAACATGCGCAAACAATGGTAAGAACAGGACACTAAGGCTGGTAAGTCTGGAGTGAATAGGGGCTAGTATGGGGGAGGTGTCGACCAACCGTATACCCACGAGGTCAACTCTCGTTCTTTCCCCGGCAGATCAGATAGTTGAGAGCCAGACGCTAAAATGGCGAATAGAAGGCTGAGAAAAGAGACACTCATGCCAAACGGCTTCACTAGGCCATTAGCATCTGGATTATATACGCCACCCGCGGCCTGTCGGCCCTGCAACAGCTTGTCCATGTCCCGTTCAAACTTGTCGAGATCGGGCAATACGGGATACAGCACCGCACCAATATTTCGATAAAAAGCTAGAAATTTTCGACACTGCTCATCGTCTGGCAGCACACTGCACACGCCAGAAATATTGAACGTATATGGATCGGACGACCAAAGATCAACGAAGGGGTAGGCGGCCGACTCGTTCCCCATCGCCAGCTCGGTAAGAAGGTCATCTTTGGGTAGCGCCTGCGCGGTGTCCTCCGAAACCTTCGATTTGTCCAGAATGTCCACCAGAGCAGATCTCGATCCGATGTGAACCGAATTTGTTCTCAGCGTAGTTGACCCATAGATGCCCTCGGAGGCAGGCGAGTGGTCTTCCTCCTCCTGCTCCTGCGAAAGTTCCGATCGGGAGTGGACGGCCTTCCGCGCGCCGTGCGCCTGGAACAGGGAGCCCAAACTGGTCAGAATCTGTTCCATGGTCTGCATCTTGGAGTTGATCTCGTCCCATTCCTCTTGCGACAGCGTCACCATCTCCGATAGACCATCCTGGTTGGCAGAGCTTGCCGACTCTGGACCGGCACCGTAGGGAGGGTCGCGATGGGCGGCCGGCTGATAAGCCGCGGAAGGCATGTATTGAGGCGTATTAGTGGCGGGAGTCGTAGCGGACGAGCCATACTGGTCGGCGATGAAGGAGGCCGGTCTGGGAGCGGTGGGTGGAGGACGACCGTAGGAGCAGGTGAAGTTGCGCTTGACGCAATTGCCGCATGGAACATTGCGATCGCAGCGGACCTTGCTGGCACGGCAGGGCAGGCAAGTTTTACACTCGCGCGGCCGGCGACGGATAGGATACGTAGGCATTGCTTGCGGTGGTCTTTGCAGACGTTTGCTTGGTCCCCGCTATTTGGGAGGGGGATCTCGGGGATTGATGTGCGTGACGGAAGGGAAGGGATAGACAAAACGTCTGTCTGTGCAACCAGACGATCATACACGCGCGCTTAAATTCCGAAAACGGGGCTCTAGTAATCATGCAGGCGTGAGTCAAGATCTGATACATTGGGCGAAGGTGTTCAAAAACAATAATAATAATAAAATAAAAAAAAATGAGTAAAGAGATAGACGACACGTGCAAATTGGAGAGGAAAGCTGTGAGCGAATGGGAATAGAGTTGAAAGGGCCGAGACGTCAGCAACCCAGCGCGACGGAGACAGGCGTGTTAGGACTGGGCAGAGGAGCAGGACACGCAAAATTCCTCGATGGGCCGCCGGGGAGTGGGAAAGAGTGGGAAAGCCAGACGGAGGAAAGAGAGAAAAGGAAGAGAGGGGGGCAAAGAGACACACACCGATCAATGGGTCCGACCCCTGCTGCTTGTAGGATTTTGAATCACCATGATAATTAATAGCAGAAGTCTCGAGCAGGAATATAGCGTGGTTGTGGTTCGGGCAAGTGAAGCCGACAGAAGAGGTTATGATGAGGAGTGACAGTTGTGCAAGTAATGATAGTAAGTAGTACCAACAAAAAGATGGAGACAAGATGGTCGAGAGATAGACGATCCTCCGATCAATGCATGAGCCGATCCTTTGGCCGGGGAGCAGCAGCAGCAGCAGCAACAGCAACAGCAACAGCAAGCAGCTTTGGGGTGGTGACTGACTTTTGGAGGGGATCCAATTCGGCTCTTCTCTCAGCTCTCTTCCCTTCCTTTCCCTCTCACTCTCTCTCTCTCTCTCTCGGGTCTTCTTCTGGTGCCTCTCTGACTCGCCCGGTTAGTCAGGCAGACATCGGCACGAGAGGGACGAAGAAACAGGCATAACCAACCAACGAACCAAACCCCAAGGCCCGCTGAGGAACTCTTCCGCGCAGTGGAAATGGAACCTTGAACTCCCGAGATGGCGTGTTGTCTCGTCTCGTCTCTTCTTTCCCCTCCATCCGTTTCTCAACAAGTTCCAATTGGGAAACGGGGGAGTGCGTGCAGTGAACATTATACTATAAATTGTCGGTAGATCTTATCATGCCTGCCTCCCCCTCCAATTGTTGAGTTCCGATCGGGAAGTCCTTTTTGCAAGCTTCCCTTCATTCCTTCCCTTTGTTCTTTTTTTGTCTGTCTGTTGTTCCGCAAATCCGCATGGACCAGCCAGCCGTGAATCATTCCCGCTCGGCAATTTCCCACCCAATGATTAATCGCCCATTGGTGTTCATCTGAAGTGAGTCGTTCCGTTCTTCATCAATCCTGCCCTGCCATTCCTTCCCGGCTGTGTCCATCATTCCATCCATCCAGAGTCTCGGGTCCGAGTGAGGTCATCGACGCACGCCCTGGTTAGTTAGTAGTTATTAGACGTCACTCTGTCCGCTCCCCACTTGTTAATCTAGTGCACTAGATAGCACTGGATATGGTAGTTAGTAGTGTACGGAGTAGTGTAGTCACTTTTTGTTATAGTCGTCTAGAATACTTCCTACCTCATAGCGAGCTACTATGAGCTAGCACTCAACCAACCACTCCATAAGCGACGTCCCGTTTGGTAAAAGATTCGGAAATGTCTCCGACTCTGATCCATAGGTTTTGGAGATGGTGTGATGATGGATGTCAAGCCCGGAATAGAGAGGCTGGTTGACGCTGCAGTGAGAGATGGTTAGACTAAGGAGAAGCTTGGATGACTGACTACACCTGGCAGTTTGACAGGTCGGCGTCAGCTGACTGGGTAAGTAAAGTAAGTGTAAGTATGAAAGGAAGGGATAGATTGATGGGGAGTAAGTATTAGTATGGCCTGATCTGCTTTGTACATCCTTCTTACTGCATTCCCTGCCGAAGCGAGCTGGTGGTGGGGAGCTGAATAGACACCACTAGGATCGCTCCTTTCTTAGCTGATACTACTAAGCTATCGATTTATGTATCAATTAAGTTAACGACATCGATCTGCTGAACTGATGATGTCTGTGTGTCTCTCCATTTCCCTTTTTGTCGCTCCAGGTCTGGTACAAGGTTGCAACTAAGGCATCATCAATGTGATCGGTATATTTGGTATATCTTATAGTATACATGACTTCATGATGCATCGGGCATTTCCCCACATCAGCTGCCTAGGGGGTTCACTAAGTATTCTAGATAACATTTGGGGACGGTCGGCTCTCGTAGACAGCTTCATAGCACCAATCAGCGTCTCGTCCCCGCCACCCGATGTGTCTACTTCGCGCCGGTCGTCTTCGTTTCCAGCCTACGGGGAGAAGAACGTACGCGACCCCGAAGGGACCCCCTCGCGTGGTTCGGTCGCCGTCAGGATCGCGGCGGGAAGGGGCAAGGATCCTGTTTACTTGACACGACTCGCGCCCGCCTGGCAAGTACCGGTCGCCGTAGAGAGATGACACCCTTCATATCTTCTTTAAGAGGCTACTGTCGTTTGGGAGATCTGCGGGACTATCCACCAGTCATGCCAACGGGCCTTGTTCCCAACCTCGGGAATGGTCACCCGAAGGTTCACCGATGGGCTGTTGGCCGCTTCATCGGATGGTTCCTGCTGCGTGCGCTTCTCCAACGCTTCCTTGACCGTTCCGATTGCAATACTGGCGCCTATGCAAGCGCGCTTCGTGTCTTTGATGTCGCGCTTCCAGTCCTCTTCAATGGCCGGTGCGGGGCTCTCATCCTCGTCCGAATCCCGGATAAAGGCCCCGTTCGCTAGCGTGGCTTCCCACGCTTTCCGGGCTTCCGAGATCGCCTTAGTGGCACGCTCGAGCACGATCTCGTCACTGTCCCCTTCGAGCACCGCTTCCCGGCGGTACTCATCGTACGGTACTAATTCTGGCAGGGTAATTGAAAGGAAGGGTTTCATACGGAGTTCGTAGCGCAACCGGTCACTAGAGTACGCTTGGGGTGAAGAGGCGGCGGGGAGGACACGATGGCGAGCGAGGAGCACGTACAAGGCGTGCAGGGAAATCGCAAACGCGTCAATCGCAACAATTTGCGTCGTGAGTCGTTCGAGCAGCTTCAGCGACTTCTGCAGGGCGGCGTGGCGCTCAAGAGCGTCGCGCTTCTTGGCGGCCACATCCGGAAGGTTTCGTTTGGCCGTGGCAACAGTGAACGTGCGGATACGATCGATATGACCGAGATGGGTAGAGCAGATGTGGGACAGGTACCAGTACATCCCCGGTAGTTCTTCCGGTGCATAGATCGAAAGCTCGAACCCGAGCTGAAGGATGAGACGGAATTGAACCAGTTTCTGATGGTAGGCCCAGCTGCTAAGAGGGTATGAATAAGTTGCGTCGCCGTTGGCGAGCATCAGCGGGGGTTCTTTGCTGAGAGTACGGAGTTGCTCATCCAAATCTTCCGCCTACTGAGGATTAGACCTACCCATGCTGACGAGAATATCTGATACTTACCTCCATTTGCAGGTTATCCCAATCAACAACGGTATGGCAAACAGTACGGCGGATGCGGCAGCGATTCAGGCAGGAACTACGAAACGTGTCCACGAAAGGCTGCATGGCAAATTAGCCGGGTCAGGCCTCTGATAGAACGCTATACACAGGAAGAGAGAATAAGATGTGCATACCTGGGAGAAACGGTGCACGAATGCGTCCATTTGCTTAGCAATTTGAAAGCGGGGGTCTGAAGGCACCTCAATGTCGTCCATGTTGGCTTGAAGAAGTATACTTGACGGTAGTACAAGCTCCGCAAGCTCATCGTACAGAAATTGTTTAACCGGAACGGTTCCGAGTATCGTCATGTTGTTCAGGATCATTGTCTGAACCAGCGATCGGATATATACTGATGGCTGAGGCTTCCGTGACAGCAAGGTCCAGACAGTTATCTGGGTCTGTTAGTGAGACACTGCTGCGCCGACAAAGATGCATGGCTACCTACCTTGAAATTGTAGGGACCGCGGTAATCAATGACTTCTTGGAGATCAATCGCGTCTTGACATAGTCGTCTCAGATGCGCCAGCGCATCGTCAAAATTGATATTCACCAATGGTCGTGGAGGCACAGTGCTGGCCAGCTTTCTTTGGATCTTCCAACTGAAGGAATCAGGTACTTGGGCTCCAAGGGTAGTCGACTTGGCCATGTCGTCCAATTGAGACAGACAAGCCAGAAATGGCTCCTTTGACCTCGTCTCGATCACGTTGATATCTTGTTCCATACCCTTCAAAAAATCACGTCGGAAGAGCAATCTTATTTTGATGGCCTGCTGCAATTTCTCATCTAATTTGCCCTTTTGTTCGTCAACCCAATAAATCGCTTGATCAAGGAGGCTGTAGAATAATTCCGGTTCGAATTGCGACAGCAGAGTGCGATTATAAAGCTGGGTGACAAAGTCCTCTTCCTATGATGGAGGATTGTTGTTAACTGGGGAGCGAGCGGAATACAGTAAGCCAGAACCAACCTCGAAATAGTATTCGGTGGCTACCCGTGCATGCACAAAGTCGCAGCATTTGAGGAGCGCAAGACAATAAGCACGCAGTACCAGATGCACGATTGAAGCTGGCTTGTCATTACTTGTGGAACGCCCGCGAAAGAAGGTGGCATCGTCGAGCGACTTGGGGACCGGCCACAAGAGCTTATCAAGGTACAGGGATGTGAAGAGGGTTTGGGAAAGGGGGTGGCCCATATGCCATGCCATCTATCGCAGCAAACCAGTTAGCGACGGTCAGATATAGAGTCAAGTATTCAAGTGTGAATACCTCTACCTACCTCATGACACAGCAATCCATCCATAATACCAAGAACCTCCTCTGGACCAAGCTCCCGCGTCACATCGTAGTCGTCATCCAAAGCCTGCGCATGATTTTCACCGGGGCCTAGATATCCACTGTCCATTTTGGAGTCCATAATCTATAAGATCCGGGAAATATCAGCTTCTGGTTCGATCTAATCGGCCGGGTGTCTGTCAAAAGCATATTGAGTCGCAACCGACCTCCAGCGCCCCAACTGCTTCGAAAAGTGTGAAGTATTCATCTTTGACAAGCTGGCCAGTTTTCAGTTCTAGGTTTGAGGTAGAAATGCAGTCAGCGAGAAGTTCACTTGAGACTGTGGAATAATACAAGGGCGGGCAGCAAAGTGGAAGTCGCTCACTTGAGGCAGCTGATGTAAATTCATCGGTGATGTCGCGCGGGACTACCGACTGGGTGACAACCCGCATTGTCGAAACAGGGATTGTGTCGTTAGGCAGCATGTGAAACCACGATCATTTGCAGCCAGCTGCCAGATTGTCTGGGTCGTCTAAATAGGAGGATTGCTCCAACGGGGAAGGGGAATGGGAATGAAGCAGACCGAGAGCGGGCGAGGGGAGGGCGGGGAGTCGGGCGGACAGGGCAAAACTTGCGGGAACACAAGCCGCACGCGCTCAAGCAGAGCCGTCGAGTTCAGGAACCCATGCTCTCGCAGGCACAAGAACTACATTGTGAATAAGCGGGCCTGCTATCCAGCTAGAGAAGAGCGGCAGGAAGAAATAGTTCTTTTCTATTTAGACCTGATCAAAGGGGCCAATATGCTACAGAGATCTATCCCATTCCTGCCCATGGCTTCCACCCGAGACCTCAAACATCCTTCATCCAGAATACATCTTCCGGACTTCTTTCACACACTTTCGGGACGGGGTATTTATTTCGACTCGGCCTGAGCAGCAAGAGCCTCATCGTTGGCCTTGGCGAGGGACTTGACTTCACCCTGCTTGCCGTTCTATATCCGGAACCCGATGGTCAGTCCAAACCGTCCTCATCCATTGCACTTGGCGAAGGGTATGTCAGGAGTTTATATACGAACCTCCCACTTGGCGAAACGCAAGTCCATGTTTCCGCGGCGCTCAGCAGCAGCACGGGGACCGTCCTTGAGAGACCTGCGGACCGCGCGAGCGGCAACGGTCAAGTAGCGGTTGTAGCTGTAAAAGTCAACCAAGACGTCAGTCAGAGGTCCAGAGCAAGCAAAACAATCAAGAGCAGGAGAATATCATACGTGAGACCAGCAGCTTTCCAAGCGAATGCCATTTTGACGGTGAGGGTTAGATGAGGGGATTCTGTTCAGGAGAAGGAACACTTGCTTGGGGACGCTTTGCAGACGGTCGAGTTCGGAGGTTCGGGAAGGTCGGGTCATGTGACACACGTGACTGACACGTCTCGACGGAACTTCCCCATATCTCCGGTTTAGATCTTATATTCTACTGTGTTTCACCAGCAAGATTGATTGGCCAAAAGCAGACACTATCAACTTGACTGTGTCTTTTCAGTACTCAGCTCAATTAGTTACCTCCTGAAAGTAGTACAGATATTCCATCATCTGAAATGAATACCTGGAGTTATACTCGGTTCTAAGGACAGAAAGCGAGAGAGACGGAGAGGAGGCAATCGGTTGTTTTTGTGCAATATCAGATGGATACTAGTGAAGCTATCCACTTTGGTATTGATCACTCAGTATACTCTCGACAGAGATAGCAGTTTTCGGACTCGCAAGTGAAACCCAATCAGATTGGTTCTGAGCCATATGTGAACAACCCATTTACTGGATATTCAGGAGCAACATTGCAGAATCACATATTCCTAGTGATTATTTCTTGCGGTCAAACACAATGGTTCAGACCCCGAATTAATAAGGATCAAGTGCTCGGGCTCCTTCAGTATTGAGTCGCATTTTCTCAAGCTGATTAATGGTCAAGGAGTAGATACAAGGCAAAGGCACGGCATATGCATGCAGCAGAAGCGTCAATACAGCTTATCAGCTGGTAGAAATCTTCAAAACCATATCTTTTCTATATCCAGCATGACCTCTGTAACTAATATGTTATTGCTAAAGCCAGTTCCATGAATAGGAAAATGCAAAGATGGTTAAAAGTTTACAAAAGTTATATACAGTTTTAAATTAGTTACTGCGTAGTCATAATGTGGTTATATAACTCTTATAGGTGAATGTCCTGATCACTGACTTTTCATGGATTACTAACTCTTATTTAAAATTTATATATCAGTTTCATGTAACTACTACTGACTAGTACTAGGCGCTAGTAGTACAGCTCATGGATGGGAGAGTCGGTGAGAGAACTAACCAACAACAACAGTAGAATGATGAAAATAGTTGTCTCTCTCTACATGAACTTCCATGCTTCTCAATTATACGGCGACAAGTAGTAGAGCATAACAGCATAGACCTGATATCACAGTTCTATTCTGATAAAGATACCCTCTGGATTTATAAACGCGTCCGGAGCACGTTATTCTATACCATTGAAGCTTTAGTTTGGCTATTTCATATCCGGCAATGGTTGCCTCTTCCGACGACCCGAGGCGATTCCCTCGGATAGCCGGCCCCACGTGACCTTCTAGGAGCTTCTGCCGCCAAGACAATCCGGGGATCGAGAATCGCCTGGAAAATTTTCGAGACTTTGGCTTCATCTCCATCTTCATCTCCATCTCTTCCTCCATCCATTCTTCTTCTCCTTCTTCTCCCTTGACACCCGTTCTTGCTCTGGGAGTTCTGGTCGGGTTACCCTCGATCTAATTGTATTCTATTGTCCTCTCTTCCCTTGTTTCCGTCTTGTTTTTCATAACATCCCTTCAAGATGCAACGCGCTCTCTCTTCCAGGACTTCCGTCCTGTCCGCCGCTGCCAAGCGTGCTTCTTTCCAGAGATCCCCCGTCAGCCTGCAGCAGCAGCGTTTTGCTCACAAGGTATGTCTCTTAGCTTTTGCATTGAGCTGCTTTGCTGGAGTTCTCGATGGCACTGTCTCGAAGCTTGCTCACACCTTTCTAGGAGCTCAAGTTCGGCGTTGAGGCTCGTGCCCAGCTCCTCAAGGGTGTCGACACTCTTGCCAAGGCCGTCACTTCTACTCTTGGACCCAAGGGTCGCAATGTCCTGATCGAGTCCCCCTACGGTTCCCCCAAGATCACCAAGGGTATGTCCTCTCCACGATCGTATTAATAATACGGAGCTTTGCGGATCGGTCGTACTGACGGTAACAGACGGTGTTAGCGTTGCCAAGGCCATTCAGCTCCAGGACAAGTTCGAGAACCTCGGTGCTCGTCTTCTCCAGGATGTCGCTTCCAAGACCAACGAACTTGCTGGTGACGGTACCACCACTGCCACCGTCCTTGCCCGTGCCATCTTCTCCGAGACCGTGAAGAACGTTGCCGCTGGCTGCAACCCCATGGACCTCCGTCGTGGTATCCAGGCTGCCGTTGACGCTGTTGTCGACTACCTCCAGCAGAACAAGCGTGACATCACCACCGGTGAGGAGATCGCCCAGGTCGCTACCATCTCCGCCAACGGCGACACCCACGTTGGTAAGCTCATCTCCACCGCCATGGAGAGAGTTGGCAAGGAGGGTGTTATCACCGTCAAGGAGGGCAAGACCCTCGAGGATGAGCTTGAGGTTACCGAGGGTATGCGCTTCGACCGTGGATACACTTCCCCCTACTTCATCACCGACGCCAAGTCCCAGAAGGTTGAATTCGAGAAGCCCCTGATCCTGCTTTCTGAGAAGAAGATCTCCGCCGTTCAGGACATCATCCCTGCCCTTGAGGCCTCCACCACCCTCCGTCGTCCCCTTGTCATCATTGCTGAGGACATTGAGGGTGAGGCTCTCGCCGTCTGCATCCTGAACAAGCTCCGTGGCCAGCTCCAGGTTGCCGCTGTCAAGGCCCCTGGCTTCGGTGACAACCGCAAGAGCATCCTTGGTGATCTTGCCGTTCTCACCAACGGTACTGTCTTCAGCGATGAGCTTGACATCAAGCTCGAGAAGCTTACCCCCGACATGCTCGGTTCCACCGGTGCCATCACCATCACCAAGGAGGACACCATCATCCTCAACGGTGAGGGCAGCAAGGACAGCATCTCTCAGCGCTGCGAGCAGATCCGTGGTGTCATGGCTGACCCCACCACCTCCGAGTACGAGAAGGAGAAGCTCCAGGAGCGTCTCGCCAAGCTCTCTGGCGGTGTTGCCGTCATCAAGGTCGGTGGTGCCTCCGAGGTTGAGGTCGGTGAG
Source organism: Aspergillus niger (assembly GCF_000002855.4). Lineage (NCBI taxonomy): Eukaryota > Fungi > Ascomycota > Eurotiomycetes > Eurotiales > Aspergillaceae > Aspergillus > Aspergillus niger. The sequence goes on along the minus strand of NT_166527.1, from coordinate 1,230,395 downwards.
AAGAAGGACCGTGTTGTCGACGCTCTCAACGCCACTCGTGCTGCTGTTGAGGAGGGTATCCTCCCCGGTGGTGGTACTGCCCTCCTGAAGGCCTCCGCCAACGGTCTTAGCAACGTCCAGACCGCCAACTTCGACCAGCAGCTCGGTGTCAGCATCATCAAGAGCGCCATCACCCGCCCCGCCCGCACCATCGTCGAGAACGCTGGTCTCGAGGGCAGCGTCATCGTTGGCAAGCTCACCGATGACTTCGCCAAGGACTTCAACCGTGGTTTCGACAGCTCCAAGGGCGAGTACGTCGACATGATCTCCACCGGTATCGTCGATCCCCTCAAGGTTGTCCGCACCTCTCTGGTTGACGCCAGCGGTGTTGCCTCCCTCCTCGGTACCACCGAGGTTGCCATCGTTGAGGCCCCTGAGGAGAAGGGCCCTGCTCCTGCCGGTGGCATGGGTGGCATGGGCGGTATGGGCGGCATGGGCGGTGGCATGTTCTAAGCTAGCCCCGTTCTCGTGTAGCCTTCCCCGTTCCTTGTTTCTAAAGAGGTTTCCCTTCCAGCGTGTTGTTGCATAGTACGGGCATTGTCCTGATATGTTTTTTTCTTGTTCTTGGTTTTCGACTATCTCCTTTGTCTCTAATGTGTTATACGTCTTTGGTCACCTAACCACATCCTCTTTTACCCGACCTATCCTATTTCCACCTCTTATATCCTCTCCTCCCTTATCATCTCCACTCCGTTATATTGGGCACAAAAAGTCTCAGGGAGTCCTGTGTATCATACCATGTACTTTATGTGCTCCACGGCCGTTTACTCTGCCGTGGTGTTTTGCAATTTCATTAATTAATTGTTCATGAACATGCTTTTGCCTTCGCCGTAGTGTAGTGATAAAATGTCATTGCCATCCAAGTAATATACGAGATACTGTAGTATCATGATGATACCCATTAACAATATCGGACCTAATTTACTGCCACCCAACATCAAAGCGATGTCATACATTCCCATCTATAAAACAAACACCAAAACCCAAACATATCAAACCTCCCAACCTCATCTATCCACACCCAAATACCCACCTCCCCATCATCTTCAGTAATAAGTAACCATCTATCTATCCCACCCCCCACTCCCTCCCCTTCTCCGCATACGGATCCGTCCTCTCCCTCTCCACCTCCCCATCCACCAAGACCGGACGCCCCACACCACCA
>NT_166527.1:1222532-1229091 GCF_000002855.4 Aspergillus niger | reverse complement strand
TATTTAAGGCGAGGGAGAAGAACGTTAAGACAGAGAAAGAACTGCAAAGGAAAGTTCTATCGGGAACAATTCGGTATCATCAGACATGAATGAGAAACCAGGAGGCAAAAACGCAGTGCACGCCGATTTTATGCAATGAAACAGAAACAATTGATTTCTGCAAGTAATGGAAAAATGCAAGCTGCTTGAGATCAAGCTTCGGGTATTTCGGGTCTTCCTGTAATCGAGAACGCCGGTATATGTCGAGCCATATCCAAGGAATAGAAGTATCTTTTCTTTTGTGGAGAGGTGGATTGATGAATTCCTTTTTCTGTTTCACTCATCTGCAGAGCGACTCCTCTCGTTGACGCCCCGTGCCATCTTCTTGCCGAACTCGTACGTTGAGATCATAATGGCGCAAGCTGGTGCTACCTTCAAGCAGCGTGCAACACATCCGCGGAAAAGTCCTGCCATACCCTCCTCACGGAAAATGTGTAGCAGGAATTTCGGTAGGGGAAGCTGTTCGGGATGAAGGACTCCGCCGGGAACATTGCCCGCGGAGCCTGGCACATCACCCATGTGTCGGAAAACTTGTTGGCGAGTCTTGCCCACGTCAAACGGAGTAGTGACAAATGCGGCCAAGGATCCAGAGCTAGCGCCCGCGAAGAAGCTGTCAAAGAAGGTCGGCGTATCGAGGTCGTGTAGATGGTGCTGGCTGGCAGAGGACCCGTGTGGCAGGCCGTGCAAGTAGGATCTCTTGCGCGTTTCAACGAGATATTTCTTGACCTCTTCATAGCACCACCAATAGAGACCAGAGAAGGGCACATCACGCCACATGGTAAGCGTCAACCCTCTCCATAGCGAACTGTAACCTTGCGTTTGAGCCATATGGTAAAGACCCTCTAGGGTAGCCTTGAAATGACCCGCCCCAGTGCCAGGAGTAGCTTGCAGACGTGTTCGGAACATCTCGATGGGACTGATTAGAGATGCTGCTGTGGTTCTGGCAACGGAGCCTGCAACGAAAGGAGCGTAGGCGTCAGGAAACCACCGCTTGATCAGGCTCCTGTCATCGGTCCGCAGCCAGTCGTATCCAGCGAAGTAGATGATGTTCCCTGGAATGCTCATCATCAACGTAGGACTAAGCCCGCGCCAGAGGGTGAGCACACCCTCATTCCGTGCGATCTTCCGCAATCCGTCCAAGGTCGATGTAAACGTCTTGCGCTGCGTTTCTTCCACGGCGCAATCCGCCACCGATGTAGCCCCCAAAGCCCCGGCCTCAGGTCCGACCATACATATCTGAGAATTTTGGCCAATCCAAAAAACTTCTCGACAGCAAGCTGTTACTCCAAGATTGGGGGGAGCGTTCTTCAGGGTTTGCAGTGTGTGTGAGTTGAAGGGCGATGTGTTTTTGACCAGCGACTGAGACTGTAGACGAACTCGAACGACATCAAGAGGTGTAACTAGACAGCAATATTAGCATCGCACGCTTTGGAAACCCAGTCACAACCTTGCCTACCTAGAATATTCGTGAGGAAACTGCCGATGGTGGCCGAAACCATCCTCTGGGCGATCGAGACATCCTCCGTCTGCTGCATGGCGCTCGGTGCCGGAACTGAGCCCGTTCCAGATGTAGCCGCCATTGAGATAGTGTTTTTAACTGATGGCCATGACTCTGCGAGATTGTTCGTGGGTACAGTGCCGCTCAAACCGTCGGAGCGATATCGGTCCCCGGGCGCAATATCAGTTGTGGTAGCGGACATTCATTCAACGGCAGAGGATAGGAAGAAGATAGAGATGCGGATGAATTGTGCACGCGCGCCTCTGCTGCTAAATATCGCTATGGGGATTGATGGCGTGGGAAGGGAGGGATCTTCAGCAGACGTCAGAGGGGGGCAGCAAATGCGTCAGAGAGAAAAAGAGCGATCGGGGCTCGGAAGGTTTGGCGGTGGCGCGTGGAGCCGAACAGCTTGAATGGAAGTGCCGGAGATAAGCACTTGGTTCTCTTTCGCCCTTCTCTTGCCTCTTCCACTGACACAGTATCTGACTGCTTTGTCGTTTGTTAGACTGTGAAGGGAAAAAAGACCTACAATGGAGTGTTGAAGTCGTACTCTGGATTCTCTCCTACCTTTTCCTTTTCCTTTCTCTGCTTTCCCTCTGTCCATTTAGTCGCCGAGTCTCCAGGTCCCGCCCGAGAGATAATTGCTTATCAATCGCGGCGGACCCAGATCGCCGCCGCACCCACTGCAACCAACTCCCCTAGCGGCCATGGAGGACAACGCGGAACTCGAGTCGTTTCGGCGCCAGTGGCGTGAAGAAGTTGCGCGCCGGGTGAAGCCATCGAGACTTCAACCAGCGCAGCCCAGGCCAACCAAGCCCACCGCAACCTCGTCGAGCCATATCCCGCCTACCCACCACGAAGTATCGGAGCGCAGGGAAGAGGAAGACGGAGGAGTGGCATCGGTCGATCATAGTGAGATTGTTCATGGAGTCGGTCATTTGAGCTTAGGGGTAGCGGATGAGGATGTGTTTCACTCGCGAGTACCTCGAAGTGAGCCCAAGTCTGCATTGGAGCACTTTGAAAGAGCGGTCGAGAAGGAAGCCGAGGGGAATCTCGGAGACAGTCTGCAACATTATCGCAAAGCTTACCGCGTAAGTAAATATCTTCGCTATATCAAGGGAGCTCTCTCTGACAATGCTGGGTACAGTTAGATGCAGCGGTCGACAAGACGTACAGAAACAAGCATTTCGCCTGGGCATGGAAGAAGGGTGCGCAGCCACCTGCTGCCAATGCTGCGGCCAGCAATGCCACGGCAACACAACCAGCTGCAGATGAACCCGAAATTATACCCACCCCGGAACTCATCGCTTCATTCGCTCATCTTCCTATCCCGCAGGCCGAGCCCCTGATCGAAAATACTCCTCCGCCCCCTTGTCCCATCTCGAAGGTCCCGTCCGAGGTGCTGGTCGAAATCTTGAGGCATGTGGCTGTGATAGATCCGGCCTCGTTTTGTCGGATGGCGCTCGTTTGTAAGAGATTGGCATATCACTTTGCACATGAGCAGCACATCTGGAAACGCCTTTGCCAGGGCTCCGAGTTCGGATTCAAGGCCATGCACTATTCATTTGCTTGTGATGTCCATGGCATACCGGAGTACACCTTAGGGCCACGCTACACGCCTTTTCCTCGATCAATGCCCGTTCAAATCCCGGAACCATTATCGTCCTGGGCGGAAGTATTCCAGATATTCCCTCGGATTCGGTTTACGGGCATCTACATAAGCACTGTGAACTACACCCGTCCAGGTGCAGCCTCGGTGTACCAGAACACCTCGTGGAACAGCCCCATCCACATTGTGACCTACTACCGCTATCTCCGCTTCTACCCAGACGGGACAGTCATTTACCTACTTACCACAGTCGAGCCATTGGAGGTTGTGCCCTACATCAGCAAGGAGAACGTCAAGGCTGCACGGGCAATTTCCCAGAAGCAATTCCATCGTCAAATGGCAGACCCAGGCAATACCATTACGGGTCCTACCGATACCATTCCTCCCATTGCTATGGGTGCGCTGAGGCAAGCTTACCGAGGTCGCTGGCGCTTGGCCAAACCGGCTCCCGCCTCTGATTCAGCCGACGACGTTCCCCAAGACGATCTTATCTCCGGATACGAATCTTTGCCCGTCAAGGCTCAATCGGCAGGCGCGCCACCTGACCCTCGCGACCTGGTCATTGAAACCGAGGGAGTTGGACCGAAATACATGTACCTCTTGCACCTCTCGCTTCGGTCGGTGTCAGCTCCCAAACCTACCAACGCTAACATGACGCCACCCAACCCGTCCAAGAACACCAAGCTGGCCTGGAAGGGCTATTGGAGTTACAACAGGCTCACTGACGACTGGGCTGAATTTGGACTCAAGAACGACCGGGCGTTTGTTTTCCGACGAGTGCGCGGCTGGGGCATGAATTGAACGTAGGATATAGAGGTAATATGAACGGTAAAAAAGTATTGGGATATAGGAACAATAAAGCGGCTATATATAGCCAAACAGAAATGACAGATATGCTAGATTTGAATGAATTTGACATGATATCACGAGATAGAAAAGTTGTTGAATATCAGTAGAAGTAGAACACAGGTACTATACTTTGGGAGGTCTTGACAATCTGCCAAGCAGCCGGCTTATCGATAAGCAAAAAATTTCGGGGATCCGCAACTCCGCCGACAACAAAAGTTCCCCATCCCCAACTTGTCTTGCGACATGACGTTACGCCCTTAATCCCGTATCCTTCTCTCTAATACACCCTTACTCGAATTCACCATGCCGGAGAGGGTCCGTACCGTTTTTAATGACGAGGGCGACGCCGTCCCCGCCCCTAGCAAACCGTCGTCGCAAAAAGCCGAACAAGGCGACTCCGCACCCGTCACGAAGCGAAAGGTCCACAGCAAGGAAGACGACCACAAGCGGAAGAACAAGAAGCGGAAGCATGAGAATGGATTTATCGTGAAGGGGGACAAGCCCGAGAATCTCAACATGGAGGCACCCCCTCAGCCTGAGCAGAACGGAACCGGCCCCGGGTCGGACGACAAGCCAGCGATCAAGAAGCAGAAACAAGAAGAATCACAACCGCAGAAGCCAATGAAGGATGGAAAACGAAAAGATAAGCATCAGAAATCCAAAAACACCAATTTCACGCCGCTACGAGAAAAGGCGCAAGCGTTATACCAACAACGCAAGAACCTCCCTATCTTCCCTCATGGCGATGAGATCCGCGGCCACTTGCGCAAGAACGATGTGATGCTGTTGGTTGGTGAGACGGGTAGCGGAAAGAGTACACAGATTCCTCAGTTTCTGGTTACTGAGAAATGGTGTCGGACAGCTAAGACGGTTGTGCGGGACAGTGATGGTGCGGAGAAGGAGATTCCTGTTGGAGGGTGTATTGCCATCACGCAGCCTAGACGAGTGGCGGCGATTTCGTTGGCGAGACGTGTGGCAGAGGAAATGGGGACTCCGTTGGGAAATTCATCGCCTGCGAGTAAGGTTGGGTATTCGGTTCGGTTTGACACGTCGACGTCGCCGAGTACGCAGGTCAAATTTTTGACGGAGGGAATGCTGTTGCAGGAGATGCTGCATGATCCGTGGTTGACGAAGTATAGTGCTATTGTGGTGGATGAAGTGCACGAGCGTGGTGTCAATGTTGATCAGGTGCTTGGTTTTCTGAGGAACTTGGTGTCGGGAAAGAGGGAAGGACGGGGTGGTGTGCCTTTGAAGGTCGTGGTGATGAGTGCTACGGCGGATATGGAGAGTCTGATGGGCTTCTTCAAGGAAGGGTTCCAGGGTAGTCCCCGTGCGATTGAAGCAGCGAAGAAGGAGACAAATGGAGATTCGGCAGACCAGAAGAGTGAGGATGATATTGCTGTGTGCCATATCAAGGGACGTCAGTTCCCCGTCAAAACGATCTACTCTCCCGAACCAGTGCATGACTTTGTTGATGCAGCTCTCAAGGTCATCTTCCAGATCCATTACAAGGAGCCGTGCCCTGGTGACATCCTGGTCTTCCTGACTGGTCAAGAGACCGTGGAGGCCTTGGAGAACCTCGTCAACGAGTACGCAACCGGGATGGATCCGGCGCTGCCCAAGATCCAAGTACTCCCACTCTTCGCAGCGCTCCCTCAAGCAGCTCAACAGCGAGTGTTCGTCCCTGCTCCCCCACGGACCCGCAAGATCATCCTCGCTACAAACATCGCAGAAACCTCCGTGACAGTCTCAGGAGTGCGATTTGTGGTGGACTGCGGAAAGGCCAAGGTCAAGCAATTCCGCTCCCGTCTCGGACTAGACTCGTTGCTAGTCAAGCCCATCTCCAAGTCAGCTGCAATCCAGCGTAAGGGTCGTGCCGGTCGAGAAGCCCCAGGTCAATGCTACCGACTCTACACAGAGAAAGATTACCTAGCTCTGGACGAGGTCAACACGCCTGAGATCCTACGCTGCGACATCAGTCAAGCCCTGCTCAACATGAAAGCCCGTGGTGTTGACGACATTATGAACTTTCCTTTCCTGACACGGCCCCCGCGCGAGGCACTCGAGAAGGCACTGCTCCAGCTTTTGAGCATTGAAGCCCTAGAGGAAACCGGCAAGATCAGCCAAATCGGATTGCAGATCGCCAAGCTACCTCTTACCCCGACACTGGGTCGTGTGCTCCTCGCAGCCTCAGAATACGGCCCAGAATGCTTGTTAGACGTGATCGACATCATCTCCTGTCTCAGTGTCGAGAACATCTTCCTGAACATCACATCAGAGGAAAAGAAAGAAGAAGCCGAAGTAGCGCGCCGGGATCTCTACAGACGAGAGGGCGACCACCTCACCATGCTCGCTACAGTACAGGCCTACGCAGCAGAGAATACCGATAGAAAGGCATGGGCTGAGCGGCATCTGGTCTCCCACCGGGCCATGCAATCCGTAATGGTAAGACTACCCTCCATCCACTCTTTCTGGCAACCCACAACTAACAAGAAATTCATACAGGACGTCCGCAAACAGCTCACAACCCAATGCCGCCAAGCCAAGCTTCTCCCCAACGACGC